>NC_140012.1:17762942-17790442 GCF_964263955.1 Coregonus lavaretus | reverse complement strand
ACTCCTTCTCCAATAGCGCTGCAGAGAGAGAGATGTAGAGAGCGAAAGAAAGAGAGAGGACTGCACAGCAGGGCTACAGGATGCAGACTGAGAGAGAAGAGGAGAGAGCGACTGAGCGGAGAGAGAGAGAGGAGAGAGGAGAGAGAAATAAAGAGAGAGCAGACGTGCGATGGAGAGAACGAGAGACAGAAAGACAGAACCTGCTGGATGCTGCAGCATATTTAAGTCACGCTGCAGCCAACCCCTCCCCCCCTCCCTCTTTCTCTCTCCTTCTCTCACTCACTCGCTCACACACGCAGACCGACCTCAAGCTGGCTGACTCCATATTTAATACGCAGGTGGCGCTGTCTGAGATACGTTTTACGTGATGAAACTGATAAAAAATACATTAGATGAATAAACAAATAGATTGGAGAGATTGTTGAGATTGCTGGGGGTTCTGAAAAGGGAATGAAATAATGAAATATTTATGATGATGCTGCAGTTATAATTGTCTGTTTACTATCGTATTATTAGCTGAAATCTACAGTGTGCTGTGACATCACCTCTGACCTCATTCAGCTTCCACTATGTTCCTTACACCAGGGTTTCCCAAATTTGGTCCTGCCCCACTTGATGATGAGTTGGTAATTTGAATCAGTTGTGTAGTGTTAGGGGCGGGGGCGGGGGGGGGGACTGCCTTACACCAGTCCAATCAAAGAGGGTCCGGTCCAATCCTTTTAAATCCATGCAAGGGGGGTGAATGAGTGCACACTTTGGAGAGCAGAGGAGAGAAGCGGACCATAGCCATTAGCTTGGTCCGTTTCTTTCTCTCGGTGGTGTGACAAAATAATGACTCACCCCTGCACCCCCTCTTTGCCACACCCCCCCATGAGCTGTTCTCTTAAATCTATCTACATTCAACCCGCAGTATGTGTACGTGGTAGAGACACTCCCTCCAGTGACCATAATACACACTGCATCATGACACAGCAGATCCTTGGAATCGATTCCCCCCCGCCAAAATAAAGGACACTAAGGACTTTCACAGCCAAGTTAGAAGATGCAACATCATCACTTGTGCTCTGTCTCTCGCTTCCGCTTTCATCTCTTACACCCTTTTCTCCCTTTCTCCGCCTCATTATACAAAGTATTCAGACCCCTTGACCTTTTCCACATTTTGTTACGTTACAGACTTATTTTTAAATGGATGTAATTGTTTTTTCCCCTCATCAATCTACACACAATACCTCATAATGACAAAACAAAGCTCTGGAGCTCTGTCAGAGTGACCATCAGGTTCTTGGTCACCTCCTTGACCAACACCCTTCTTCCCCGATTGCTCAGTTTTGCTGGGCGCCCAGCTCTAGGAAGAGTCTTGGTGGTTCCAAACTTCTTCCATTTAAGAATGATGAAGGCCACTGGGTTCTTGGGGACCTTCAATGCTGCAGATATTTTTCAGTAC
The DNA here is from genome assembly GCF_964263955.1 of Coregonus lavaretus. Lineage (NCBI taxonomy): Eukaryota > Metazoa > Chordata > Actinopteri > Salmoniformes > Salmonidae > Coregonus > Coregonus lavaretus. The sequence continues at coordinate 17,788,998 of NC_140012.1, read as the reverse complement.
CCTGCCCCAGATCTGTACCTCGACACAATCCTGTCTCGGAGCTCTACGGACAATTCCTTCAACCTCATGGCTTGGTTTTTGCTCTGACATGCACTGTCAACTGTGGGACCTTATATAGACAGATGTGTGTCTTTCTAAATCATGTCCAATCAATTTAGGTGGACTCCAATCAAGTTGTGGAAACATCTCAAGGATGATCAATGGAAACAGGATCCACCTGAGCTCAATTTCAAGTCTCATAGCAAAGGGTCTGAATACTTATGTAAATATGGTATTTCTGTTTTTTTTTAAACAAACTATTTTCGCTTTGTCATTATGGGGTATTGTGTATAGATTGATGAGGAATTGTATTTATTTAATCAATTGTAGAATAAGGCTGTAATGTAACAAAATATGCCGATTTGGCTCTCGCCTTCTGAAGGCGACTCAATTACCACCCCATCGACAGGGGGATTGTGCGATAAATATCCAGGTAGGCTTTGCACTTCCCTGGAGTCACGTGTATCCTCTGTCACAGGAAGAGACGGCTGCTATGGAAACATATGTCTCCGAATCTCTGGGACAGGGATACATTCAGCCTTCCACTTCACCTGTCTCCTCAAGTTTCTTTTTTGTGAAGAAGAAGGATGGAGGTTTACGCCCGTGCATTGACTACCGTGGTCTCAATCAGATCACTGTTAAGTATAGTTATTCACTACCTCTCATTGCTAGTATGACGGAGTCATTGCACGGGGCGCGCTTCTTCACCAAATTGGATCTCAGGAGTGTGTACAACCTGGTGCGTATCCGGGAGGGGGATGAGTGGAAGACGGCATTTAGTACCACATCTGGGCACTATGAGTACCTCGTCATGCCGTACGGGTTGATGAATGCTCCATCAGTCTTCCAATTCTTTGTTGATGAGATTTTCAGGGACCTGCACGGACAGGGTGTAGTGGTGTATATAGATTACATTCTCATATACTCCGCTACACGAGCCGAGCATGTGTCCCTGATGCGCAAGGTGCTTGATCGACTGTTGGAACATGACCTGTACGTCAAGGCGGAGAAATGTCTGTTCTTTCAAAAGTCTGTCTCCTTCCTAGGGCACCACCTGTCCGCGTCAGGGGTGGAGATGGAGATTGACCACATTTTGGCCGTGCGTAATTGGCCGACTCCAACCACAGTTAAGGAGGTGCAGCGATTCTTAGGGTTTGCCAACTACTACCGGAGGTTTATCCGGGGCTTTGGTCAGGTAGCGGCTCCCATTACCTCCTTGCTGAAGGGGGGACCGGTGCAACTGCAGTGGTCAGCTGAGGCGGAGAGGGCTTTTGGTCACCTGAAGGACCTGTTTACCTCGGCTCCAGTGCTGGCTCATCCGGATCCCTCCTTGGCATTCACAGTAGAGGTGGACGCGTCCGAGGCTGGGATAGGAGCTGTACTGTCTCAGCGCTCGGGTACGCCACCAAAGCTCCGCCCCTGTGCGTTCTTTTCGAAGAAGCTCAGACCGGCGGAGCGCAACTATGATGTGGGGGACCGGGAGCTGTTAGCTGTGGTTAAGGCTCTGAAAGCGTGGACGGGGCTAAACACCCTTTCCTCATTTTGAATGACCACCGCAATCTGGAGTACATCCGGGCGGCGAGGAGACTGAACCCTCGCCAGGCAAGGTGGGCCATGTTTTTCACCCGTTTTGTGTTCACCCTTTCCTACAGATCAGGTTCCCAGAATGCTAAGGCAGACACTCTGTCCCGGCTGTATGACACAGAGGAGAGGTCCATGGAGCCCACTCCCATACTTCCGGCTTCGTGTCTGGTGGCACCGGTGGTGTGGGAGGTTGACGCGGACATCGAGCGGGCATTACGTACAGAGCCCACTCCCCCCCAGTGTCCAGAGGGTCGTATGTACGTGCCGTTAGATGTCCGCGATCGATTGATCTATTGGGCTCACACGTCACCCTCCTCTGGTCATCCTGGTATTGGTCGGACAGTGCACTGTCTTAGTGGGAAGTACTGGTGGCCCACTTTAGCTAAGGACGTGAGGGTTTATGTTTCCTCCTGCTCGGTGTGGGCCCAGTGTAAGGCACCTAGACACCTGCCCAGAGGGAAATTACAACCCCTACCCGTTCCACAACGGCCGTGGTCCCACCTATCAGTTGATTTCGTTTACGGACCTTCCCCCGTCACAAGGGAACACCACGATCCTGTTCGTTGTGGATCGGTTTTCTAAGTCCTGCCATCTCATTGCTCTGCCCGGTCTCCCTACGGCCCTACAGACTGCGGAGGCCCTATTTACACACATCTTCCGGCACTACAGGGTGCCTAAGGATATAGTGTCTGATCGGGGTTCCCAGTTCACCTCAAGGGTCTCGAGGGCGTTCATGTAACGTCTGGGGGTCTCGGTCAGCCTTACCTCAGGGTTTCACCCCAAGAGTAATGGGCAGGTGGAAAGAGTAAACCAGGATGTGGGTAGGTTTCTGCGGTCCTATTGCCAGGACCGGCCGGGGGAGTGGTCGGTTTTCATCCCCTGGGCAGAGATGGCCCAAAACTCACTCCGCCACTCCTCCACTAACCTTACTCCATTCCAGTGTGTATTAGGTTATCAGCCGGTTCTGGCACCTTGGCATCAGAGCCAGATCGAAGCACCTGCGGTGGATGAATGGTTTCGGCACTCGGAGGAGACCTGGAACGCTGCCCATGTACGTCTGCAACTGGCCATCAGGCGACAAAAGGCGAGCGCCGACCGCCACCGCAGTAAGGCCCCGGTGTATGCACAGGGGGACCGGGTCTGGCTCTCGACCCGAAACCTGCCCCTTCGAATGCCCTGCCGGAAGCTGGGTCGGCGGTTTGTGGGACCATTTAAAGTCCTGAGGAGATTGAACAAGGTTTGTTATAGGTTACAGCTTCCTCCTGAGTATCGTATTAACCCCTCGTTCCATGTGTCTCTCCTCAGGCCGGTGGTAGTTGGTCCACTCCAGGAGTCTGAGGTACGGGAGGTTCCTCCGCCCCCACTGGACATCAAGGGGGCACCGGCGTACTCGGTCCGTTCCATCCTGGATTCGAGGCGTCGGGTGGGGGGCCTGCAGTATCTCGTGGAGTGGGAGGGGTACGGTCCGGAGGAACGGTGCTGGGTCCCTAGGAGGGACATCCTCGATCCCTCCATGTTGAGGGATTTCCACCGTCGTCATCCAAATCACCCTGCGCTGCGTTCTCCTGGCCGTCCCCGAGGCCGGTGTCGGCGCACGGCTGGAGCCGCGCGTCAAGGGGGGGGGGGGTACTGTCACGGATTCAGCCGAGGCTGCTCCTCCTCCTTGCTCGGGCAGGCTTCGGCGTTCGTCGTCACGGAGTACTAGCTGCTACCGATCTATGTTTCTGTGTTCTACTTGTTTTGTCTTCATTATACATACCTGGTTCCCATTATGTCTATGATTTGTTCCCTATTTAACCCTCTGGCTCCCACTGTGTTGTGTGCGTGTTTGTTCTATGTTTGGTGTTATCGACTGGTGAGTGGGATTGTCCTCCCTGCGTGGAGTTTGTTATTTACGAGTAAAGTACGTTGTCTACTAGCTCTGTGTCCTGCGCCTGACTCCGTCCTACCACTACACACTGACGCCTGACAGAGAGACACATGAGACACATGACCAACATTCACACAGGTCATTTGGGTTAAAGAAAATATTTATTCACCATGATAATAGTACATTTAAAATGTGTGGGTGTATGTGCATTTGTATGTATTTGTGTGTGCATGTTTGTTCATTGTTAGCATGCGTACATAGGTGTGTGCATGTGTGTGCGCGTGTGTGTTCGCAAGCGTGTGTTTACATGATCACTTTTACAATTTCTCTTAAATACTTTTTTGTACAGTTCCCTATCAGTTAGGAGAGACAGAACAACCAAAAAGAAAGAAAAACAAAAACCATTCCAAACATTCTAAAGATAAAGGATAGAGCTGATTAGAAGGGTGTCTCAGGGACATTGAGGATCTGAGCTGAGAGCCCGTTGTGCCAGTTCTTCAGCTTGCGGAAGCGAGGTCCTTTCACCTCCGACTCAAACTTATCCCTGGGAGAAAGACAGAGAGAGAGAGAGACGGAGGGTAACATATGTGTGTTTGTGTGTGTGTTTGCGTGTGTGTGTGTGTGTGTGTGCGCCTCACCTCGACCTCTGCAGGGCCTCTTCATCTGGGTCTTGCACTGAGGACAGAGAAGGGGGGGAAAGAGAAGAGAGGGAGAAGAGAGGTGAGGATACATAAAACATGAAGAGAAGAAATCTCTGAAGTACAGAGACAGAGAAGACAGGAGATGAAGAGGGATGGAGAGAGTAGAGAGAGAATAAGAGCTAGACAGAACAAGACAGGGAGAAAGAAGTCGTTGAGTAAAGGTGTACTGACTGTATTCGGTGCCGGTGAGGTGGGCCAGCATCTTGAAGCTCTTGGATTGCAGGTTGGCAGCCCGTCTGGCCCACTCGGCCATCTCCTCGTCTCTGTCATGTGGCTGGATCACAGCCTGGTAGACTGGAGACGCACTGTCAACCACCGGGTCCTTCATAGGCAGGGAACCACTGCAGGCAGGGGACATGATGTCAGTAACTAGTCCATAGATGCGGTAAAGAGGTCAATGGAACACAGACCGTAGGGGATAAAAGAAGGATATCGTATTGGGGCCCATTTAATAAATATGATCTAACAAAGTGGGAAAAGGGTTCTACCTGGAACCCAATAGGGTTCTACCTGGAACCCAAAAGGGTTCTTCAAAGCGTTATCCTATGGGAACAGCCGAAGAACCCTTTCCGGTTATAGATAGCACCTTTTTTTCTAAGAGTGTAGGCCTCTCCGGGAGGGTGGTTGGATGGGTTACACACACAAAAAGTAGGGTTCTATGTGGAACCATACTGACCCAAAGCACCCTTTGAGCTCTTCAATGGTTCTTTGCAGTTCAAAAAAGTGTTATTTCTTTTAGTGATCATTAAAATGAATATTTTGGGGCGTGGTTTGCTCAAAGCTCTTTGTGCAAACGTGAGTGAGAGTGTCATTCCAGTTGATCTAATCTGTTTCGTTATGCTAGGAGCCTCATCTAGTGTTTGGGGGGTTAGAACAGGAGGGGGAGACCAGTGATACTCAGAAAATTCCCTTTTATGTCATCAGACCAGAGTTAACCCCTGAATACATTCTGAAACAGCTTAGTTAACCCCTGAAACATCGTAGTTCACCTCTGAATGCAAGAAACTGGACACACAGACAATGAGACAGACACACAGAGAGAGAAATAGCTAGACACAAGGATAGAACCATGTGAAAAACACGAGAGCCATATGATATATGCAAATGTATCATGTGATGATATCATATGAGACAGATGTGAGTTTGATACTGTTTATTAGACTTACAGTATATAAGCCAAACATGAGCCCGATATTAGTTTATTACATGTTTATTACATATCATTTATGAGAGGAGATTGAGTAGGCGGTGAGTAAAGGGTGAGTCGGGGGTGATACTTACGCCAGGGGGGAGCCAGCAGGTACATCCTCACTGAGGTCAGATGATCAGAAGGGGGCGGGGTGGGGGTTTGGGGGTGGATGACACAACACAGGGTAGTTGATTGGTTGGTGGGTTGTGGATGAAGTGACGGAAGAAAGAAAGAAAGAAAGAAAGAAAGAAAGAAAGAAAGAAAGAAAGAAAGAAAGAAAGAAAGAAAGAAAGAAAGAAAGAAAGAAAGAAAGAAAGAAAGAAAGAAAGAAAGAAAGAAAGAAAGAAAGAAAGAAAGATGGGATTGACACAGACGACAAGTGGGAGTGGAGAAATACAGCAGGACCCAGACAGAGTATCTGCCTCTTAACACAAAATGTATTCTTTGCATTGTGTGTGTGCTCTCCTACCCCTCATGGCCCTTGGACTGTGACTGTCCAGCAATAGCGTCCATGATGGCGTCCTGTGAGTACATGGATATGGGGGTGTTGTACTGAGCGTGAACGATGGTGGCCTTGCCTCCCGGGCCGCGTACCTCGATGGGCTTATGGGTAGACAGAGCTGAGTCCTTCAGAGCTATGGGGTTAAAGCTGGGCACATACTCCTGACTGGAGAGGGATATGGTCGGGGTAAAGGGTCAAGGGTCAGGGATAAAGGGTCATTTTGGGAGGGTTGGGAGGGTTTTGTGGGATGAAGGGGGCAGGTGGCAATAGGGATCCATATTTGGGTTCACAGGTTGTAAGGGAATCAGACGACCGGGCGGAGAGAGGGGAGAGAGGGAAAAAAGAAAGAGAGAAAAAAAGGTGGAGGGATGGTGAGAGGTGCAACAGGAGTAGGGCTAAGAGTTTCACTTACCTTCCTCCATCTGTGGACTCGCACACTGCACAGCACTACAAGGTATATACACACATATGATAAACGCAACTAATGATCATATAGCTTACTCCCTGTCTGTCTCACTCTAGTACATTTACATTACCACTGATTACATTGTACCTATCTGTCTCTTTAATACACTACCACGACCTGTCTGTCTCTCTTGTCCACTATATCTGATTGTATAGTACCTGTTTGTCTCTCTCATCACTCTCACACTATGAATGATTACATTGTACCTAGTCTCTCTCTATTATGGAAGCAGATTGAGGTGACTTCACTTTATTATTTATTTGATTTGAAATACATTGTCTATAGTGTCACCTCAGGACTAGTAAATTGAGCATAAGCCATGACTTCAAGAAAATACACATAATCACAAAGTGATCAAGAAATACAGACGAGCAAGGAAAACCAAATCAAGCCAGTACTAAACAGGCTGTAAGACACAAACACACGCTCCACTTTACACACTGTAAATTCCTAGTTAGTTATGATGCCTTATTAACACACATATAGTACCAATGCGCACATGCACACGTCAACACACACACATATATGTGCAGTACCATACGGAATATACTGTGAACGCATGTGTTAAATAAAAATGATCCATTGTTAAATAAAAACAATTTACACAGAGAATGTTAAATCAACACTGAAAGTGTGGAGTCTGTGGACCCATGTACACACTGGAACAGTGTTAAATTAACACACTGCTTAGTGTAAAGCCTTTTTCAAATATTTCCCAGAGTGCCTTTTGAGGAAATTGTAGAGTTACCACCTATACCTGTATTTGTTAGTGACAGAGACATGGTTGTTGCATTCATCAGTTTTTGCGATTATGTTATCATATTTTTGTATCTATTGAACGCAATACCATACGTATTTCATAAGGCCTTATTTTGAGGGCCTAGTTTTACCCTAATACAGGGGCCTGAACTAAGACCACACCCTTCATTATCCTATTTCCCAGCATGCTCTATTGCAGGTTGATTTTAGAATTGTTTGTTTCAATGTCTATGTTTGTGCATGTACATTGATTGATTAAGTCTGCCACATGGACACAGTACACTGGCAGGATGATTCTGACAAAGATGCTCAGAATAGACACTCCATCATCACCAGAGAATGGATCAATGCTCACACTATGGGCAAGATGCCATTCACAAAATACACGCAGCTAAGCATGCACACATATAAACTCTTAAACTTTGTTCATGCAAATTCTGTACATTCAGATGGTACTGACTTTCCAGCCGTGTTTGCAATAATCTGTAACAATATGAGAGAGAGAGAGAGAGAGAGAGAGAGCGAGAGAGAGAGAGAGAGAGAGAGAGAGAGAGAGAGAGAGAGATAAGGTAAGGTATTACCAGAGTGATAGTAAGGTAATAGTTATAGAGTCATTCTGTGTGTTATAATGGCAGTTGTGTGTCATCAACTGTGATATTTACCAGGATTCCCTGCGACCCAGCAGACTAACTGACAGGAGCAGGAGCTCAACAATCACATGACACACACACACGTACACAGACACTCACAGACATGCACAAGCGTACGCACACACACACTCAGACAGAAGAAGAAAAATAAGAATACTTTGTCTATTTTCTTGGAGAGACCAGAAATGTGTCTTTTTACTTTCAGCCCAAACCCCCGAGATACACACACTCCACAAATTGTTGGAGCTTATGGGTTATGTGCTGAATATAGAGATGGATCTATTCCGGGACACTGTGTATGTGTATGTGTGATACTGTATGAGAGGGGGGTTTGGGATCCACTGTAACCCGAGTGGAACATACCAGCGCGGCGAGGAGCAGCTGTTCACGTGTTTGTGTGTGAGCTCACAAAAAGAGGGTCGCCTGTACTGAACCAGGGTACTGCGTGAGACTAAGGTCACGTTTACTGGACACGTTTACCGTATTCTGATCAGCATATCTACCTAACTTCACCCCCCAGCCCAGCTGAGTTTAGCAAATAACTGATGAAGTGACAGGGATGCTCCCTCAAAGGCAATCAACTCCTAACAGCTAAAGCACCTGTCGTCAGCGGAATGACTGTAGTCGTCATGTACACAGCCACAGAGTGTGGTGCAGTATTACCTGGAGACAGTCCAGGTGTGTGTCAGAGCGCGCACGTTACCACCTAGGGCGACGAGTGCGCATGTGAGCCAGGGGAATGTGTTCCAGGATAATCACGGAATGTTCTGAGTATTCTTGATCACCGTCCTGTTTAACGTGCACACTTGGGGGCAGGGATGTATGATACACCCCCCACGGCTCATACCCTAAGTTGTCCTAGAATGGAGATAGCCAGGGGAGGGGATGGGGCAGGAAGAGAGTGAGGAGGAAAATAAAAAATTGGGGTAGTACAACAAGGCCTTAGTTCCAGTAGGTCCAGTGGTTGGGAGAGGAGGGAGTGTTTTGTTTCCTAGTTAGTGTGGATGTTTTGTTGGGAACTCAGTGAGGCTCTGGTCAACAGAAGTGCACTATAAAGGGAACACGTGGCCAAAATCAGTGCACTATACAGGGAACAGGGTGCCATTTCAGATATGCCCCCAGGCTACCTACCCTAGGAATGGCACTCCGCTGTCCGCCCCCTCTCCTCCCAGCCTGGCGGCCCCTGCCCCATCTCCTGCAACCTTGCCTTGCAGCAGGGCCATCTCTCTAAGAGTGTGTGCAGAGTACAGGCTGATGGGGGAGTTATACTGTCCCTTCTGGTTCGAGAGAGACACTGCAGCGGCAGAGGAGGGGGGAAGGAGAGGAGAGGGTGTACGGGGGGCAGGGGTCGGCTCAACAGGCTTTTTAGACAATAGTCTCCCAAACTTCTTCACCTTCACCTCGTCTTTTTCTTCTACTTCTTTTTTAACATGATCACCCTCCTTAGTGACAAGAGAGGTAGAGTGAGGGACTCAGAAAAACATAGAGATGGGGGAGAAAAGGAGAGAAAGAATAAATAAAGAGGATTGATGAGGAATGAGGAAAAAGATAGATAGATAGGGGTGGTGTATCCTCTTCACTATTTGGCCCAGGGGAGAACGACTGCCCCCTATCATTGAAGCCGTGGAAGTTCAAGGCTGACCGCGGTACTGCAGGCATTGTTAGCAGAAAACAGGATCCCCATTATAGTGAATGGAAAAATGGCAATCTTTGTGTAAATCGAATCATGGTACCAATAAACGCTTCTAATACACCAGATGTATGTCCTTGAACTAATTCCCTAAGGTCCAAGGGCCCGGGGCTGGGTTTCTACTAAGCTAACATATGGAATTGTTTTAAGATGGTAATAACAAGGATCATTTAGCTATTTGATTTTGAATTTTATTACCCCTGTAGGTATCAAAAAATATATATATGTAAAAAAAATATTTGATAAAACATGGAATTTAATTTACTGCAATTAGCCAATAGAAACACATTGAATAACATATTCATACATGGCAAACAGATAGTCATAACATTTATAAAAAGGAAGTCTGTTTTGAAGTGTCTATCCTATATCTGAGAGATATAAGAAAGCTCAGGAAATAATGTTTCTTTTTTTTTTACCCATATTTAAGCATTTTCTTGCACTAAAGTACTTCCATATGTACTTCCAATCATTTTTAAACTGGTACCGGGTTACCTTCAGACGAGTTACCTTCAGACAGAAGTTGACACATTGGCGGTACTGACTTCAGACGAGTCCCCGGAAGCTTGTGGCATTCGGACACCATAGGCTCGTCAGAAGATCGATTTCGGGATGTCTCCTGATCTAGTAGCTCTACCACCTTTCACCCCAGATGTGGAAGCCTGACATCGGCGGATGCGGTGGATTGAGATGCAGCCCAAGCAAAAATATATATCTCTAGCTTAAACAGGTGGATTTTGATGGGGATTTTTTTATTATACTAATTCGTTTTCTGCGGGGGCGCAGATATCGACTCTAGGGGTTTTAAATAACACACAGAAGAAGTCATTAGGATAATTGAGTTGCTAATGGAGGCCTGCAGTACCCCAGTTGGCCTTCAACTTGAGTTACTCAATGAGAGGGAGTAGCTTTGAGCTAGCGTGCGACGTCACTTCCTGGAGTAACTCAAACTGCTCATGTTATGTCTCCATGAGACGGCATCTTAACCAATTTTATTTGGCTTCAATGCGCTTTTCAGTCTTCACATAGGAATGAATGGTGTCACATGATCGATGGCTTTGTCCATTTATATATGGTCATTGATTTGGCCAGAGCTTGATCCTCTGCTCTTTAATATGGAAGCTGCAGCTGAAATAGAAACACTAGAGGGCGCCAACACACAGCCTTCGAGTCTTCACTTGATCCCACACGTGCACACACGCACAGACACACAAATGCCGAAACTTTTTACCTTCTGGTGAGGAATAACTGACATGGGGGAGTCCATTCTGGGTGTTGCCATGGGAACAGGGGCAGGACGTTTCGACCTGGGTGCAGAGCAACAACAACAGACTTTTACATGTGTAAGTAGTTTTACATGTGTTATGTAGTTTTGCATGTTATCTTCTAAGTATTTTAAGAGTGTGTGTGTGTGTGTGTGTGTGTCTGTGTATGTGTGTGTGTAAGTGTGTGCGTCTATACGTGCATGCGTGCGCGCCCATGTGTATGTGTGCGTGCGTGCCTGTGTGTGTGTGTATGTTTACTTCTGCATGGTGAGGGCCAGTTTATTGGAGGCCATCTTAATCTTGTTCTGTGCCTCCAGGTGTGTCATGCCTTCCGTACTAAGGCCGTCTATTGATGTGATGATGTCACCCTGGACTAGACTGCCCCCTGCAGCCTTACTGCCTGGAGTTGTCTAGAGGGGGAGAGAGAAAGCAGAAGAAGAAGAAGAGTTAGGAGGAGAGGAGGAAGGGAGCGAGACAGAGGGGAGGGAAGGAGAGGAAGAGGAAGAGTGGAAGAAAGGGAAGGAGAGGAAGAAGGGAGAGAGAGAGAGAATGAAGAGGGAGAGAGAGAGAAAGCCCCACTGAGCAAAGAAGTCAATTCAACGTCTATTCCACATTGGTTCAACGTCATTTCCTTCAAATGATGTGGAAACAACGCTGATTCAACCAGTGTGTGCCCAGTGGGGAGAGAGAAAGAGAGAGAGAGGGTAACAGAGGCAGAGTTATGTAAGAGAAACTGACATAGATACTTCTGCTCAAATACACACACACATAAAATCTGAGAGAAATAAGCTTTTTAGCGTATGGAAGATTTCTGGGATTTTTTATTGCAGCTCATGAAACACGGGACCAACATTTTACATGTTCCGTTTATATTTTTGTTCAGTATATAAGGTAGATAGATATTCAGAGTGTGATAATCTAAGGTAGATAATCCTAGTGTCGGTCAGGTTATCTGTTGTCATTCAAACCAGTCAGATAAACTAGTGTCTAATTGATAATCAGCTGTAGGGATCACACTGGGACACACCAGGATGGATCAACATTTATTAACACTCATACAGAATAGTGTCAGATCAACGTCTTAACAGAACTCAACTGTCTATCTGTCACGTTCCACAGGATACACCTCAATGAGTCAAGATGCTCACTCAACAAAAGAAACACAGCTTTCTAACACACCAATCACAACAGCAGGAGTCAGATCAGTGGTCGAAGTGGACTGATGCTGACCGATACAGAAAATTGGTACTTCTCGTTTTCTACTTCTTGAGTATACTATACTCCTCTAAAAAAAAAAAAAAAAAAACTGTTATCCCAAACAGTTTTATTGAAATGAGCACCATTTTCAAACCCAACTTTGAAGTGGTATGACCGGGCCGTGATAGAACAGCAGCTAGAGAAAACTAGCAGAAAACACTGATCTGAACTAACTTCCTCATTAAAAGAAACACCACAGAGAAAAGCTTTGATAGAAACACCTAATGAGCAGTACAGACTACAGAGTTGTTGTAAAGGATGTCAAGCTGCTTGCTTAGCAAGTGCCACTTCCTCCTGATTCAGCTCATACAGAGACTCGAATTCAGGGCACACGCAACCGCCCTCCTGAAGCGTTCCAACACAGGACACACGCAACCGCCCTCCTGAAGCGTTCCAACACAGGACACACGCAACCGCCCTCCTGAAGCGTTCCAACACAGGACACACGCAACCGCCCTCCTGAAGCGTTCCGCCCTCCTGAAGCGTTCCAACACAGGACACACGCAACCGCCCTCCTGAAGCGTTCCAACACAGGACACACGCAACCGCCCTCCTGAAGCGTTCCAACACAGGGCACACGCAACCGCCCTCCTGAAGCGTTCCAACACAGGACACACGCAATCGCCCTCCTGAAGCGTTCCAACACAGGGCACACGCGACCGCCCTCCTGAAGCGTTCCGCCCTCCTGAAGCGTTCCAACACAGGACACATGCGACCGCCCAAGGGACGACACTTCAGGCTGAGGAGTGAGTTTCACAAATCCCCATCTGCTACATTTGCAGAGTTAGATGGATGCACAACAGTCTCTGTACAGCTCTTAGCGCAGAGTTAGTAGGTCTGGGGGCTAGGGAGTACTGGGGGACTAGGGAGTACTGGGGGACTAGGGATTACTGGGGGACTAGGGATTACTGGGGGACTAGGGATTACTGGGGGACTAGGGATTACTGGGGGACTAGGGAGTCAGAGGTAGAGTAGGGGCTGGGGCTGGGGTACGAGGCTGAGGTAAGGGGTGGACTGAGGACTGGGGCTTGGACAGAGATGCAGGGCTGGGGACTGGGATAGAGGCTAGGCTTACAGGCAGCTCATTAAAGAGATAAAAATAAAGAGTGCTGTTGATGTTCACTCTGTTTAACCTAACTGCCCCAACTACCTGCTAGTGCCACTCAAACCCGCCTTCTCTATCTATCTCCCTTCCTTCCTCTATCTCTTTTTGCCCCTCCCTCTCTTTTTTCCTCTTTCTCCTCAGTGATGCCTTCTGCCTTTGTTCATTCATTTATTCAGCCTGCATCCGCATTTGTGTGTGTGTGTAATTGTTCGATTGATTCAGCATGACTTCACAGCAGCACCATTTTTCTCTCCTTAACAGCATCTGCTCTTTTCACATTTCACCACCCTGCTCTGCTTATGCTGAATCCACTACACACACCACACACACATGCACTGCATCCATCAGAACACACTTTCGGACAAATCACAACAATGTATTCCCTTCTCTCTGGAGAACATGGAAATTCAGACCCAGAACTCTCACACCCAGAACAGATATGTTTAATACATACTCTGTTAGATGTGCACACCATCAGAATGAATCAGATCAAGATTGGGCCAACAACAAAAGCGTAAACAATGGAGCAAATACCCTCCATAACATTTTCACATTTAACTAGCATGGCTTTCTATGATACAATTCGTGGTAGTTAAGGGGATGACATTCATTGCTTCTACAATGCTGGTCTGATAAGATCAGAGTTAGGAAACATGATATCTTTAACGCTCATCTACCGAATCTCTTTGCTGCATAGAAATGTCCATATAGTTAGCCCAGACTGTGAATGCCATCCTCAGTATGAGAGCAGAATAGAATAGTACTTTATTAGTCAGCCGAGACTGATATTCTTTCTCTGCTTCCAACTCTCAGCCTGATGATGATAGATCAGCTCTACCTGTCAGCCAGCCATGATCACTTCCAGTGAACCCTCAGCTTTAGTCGTCACTCCCTTCAATGGTTCTGTTCGATTAGACAGAACCGCCACGTGACCGGAAAAAAAACGGTGAATAGGCCTAACTCTATCCTCCGGTCAAAATCACAAGACACTATCTGCATTGAGACAATGACTTATCAATGACCCAAGCCCTGCTCATTTAATCCCTACCATTGTGTCGCTGAGTTGTCATAATGCTTCAGCAAATGTACATTATCCCAGGGGCGCTGGAAGACACAACGTAAGTAACCTTTATGTCCCTCTTACTGCCCTGAATGCCTCTGCTGATCCTACAGCTATTATATGCAGCAATCATGTGCAAATGAACCAGAGTTATACTGTTAGCACTGAGGTGGTGTGCCCTAGCAGGAAGTCCACTGTGTGCAGCTCACCCTGCACTAACATAAATAACCTGAGCACCTCCACTAAACTTACCAGTAAAGCAATAAAAAAATAAAAAATAATAATATGCCATTTAGCAGACGCTTTTATCCAAAGCGACTTACAGTCATGCGTGCATACATTTTTGTGTATGGGTGGTCCCGGGGATCGAACCCACTACCTTGGCGTTACAAGCGCCGTGCTCTACCAGCTGAGCTAGCTACAGAGGACCACAAAACAATCAAGCATCCCAGAAAAATTCTAAAAATAGCCTACGTTAACATGTAGCTTAAGAAACAAGGTTCATGGTATCAATAATTTGCTAGTAACAGATGACATTCATATTGTGACAATCTCTGAAACTCACTTAGATAATACCTTTGATGATACAGTGGTAGCAATACATGGTTATAAGAGCTACAAAAAATAAAGCTAAGAGAAGATCTCATGTTAAATACTGTTGAAGTAATATGGCTACAGGTTAATCTGCCTCACCTAAAGCACACTCTGGTGGGAAGCTGCTATAGACCACCAAGTGCTAACAGTCAGTATCTGGATAACATGTGTGAAATGCTTGATAATGTATGTGATATCAACAGAGAGGTATATTTTCTGGGTGATTTAAATATTGACTGGCTTTCATCAGGCTGCCCACTCAAGAGAAAGCTTCAAACTGTAACCAGTGCCTGCAACCTGGTTCAGGTTACAGTCAACCTACCAGGGTAGTTACAAACAGTACAGGAATGAAATCATGAACATGTATTGATCACATCTGTTACGAACCCCGTGGCTTTAAAAGTCTAGGGTGGATGGAAAAGAGGCCCGTAACATAACTCATGCAAATTAGGCTATTGCCAAGGAACAGTGAGAACAAAATACGCCGATAACCAAACGCTACCGTCAAACACAAAATGTTTATTATAAAACACACGGTAAATGGTTTGGGGAAAAGGGGCTGAGCTGGACCCAAGGAATAAAACAATAAAGTCAAAAAACCCTAAACTGATCTTGCCTGCCTCAAGAACTACTAAGCTTACTGCTAAGTAAATACATACAAAAATACAGTGGGTGGTCTGCTCAGGTCTAACTAGTGTGTTTAGACAAGGTTTTCCTACGGGTAGTGTATGCCCAAGGGCGACTTGCTAAATCCCCCTTTTCCCAGGCACAAACAAACAATATAGGTACCATACGGACTAAACAGTTAACGAGTGAGTACACAAAAACAAGACACCACCGTATACATACTCACAAACAAAAAGAGTCTCTGTCAGCAAACACAACTGACTAGCTTTTAAAACAAGGGGATGTGCGATCTGATTGGATAAGAAAACAGAAACAGGTGGTGCAATCAGGAGAACTGTCCACTGATTGGTCCACCTCAGCAATCAGCAGATTAACTGATGACTGACAGGTGGGACACCCCAACGACCTCCAATCAGGAACACAAAGGACACCTGTGATTAGGGCAGAAGGAGAGGAAAAACACAAAAACACATACAGGATACCTGTATCCGTAACAACATCTTTACTAATGCTGCAGAAATTAGCTTGAAAGCAGTATCCAAATCCATTGGATGTAGTGATCACAATATAGTAGCCATATCTAGGAAAACCAAAATTCCAAAGGCTGGGCCTAATATAGTGTATAAGAGGTCATACAATAAGTTTTGTAGCGATTCCTATGTTGTTGATGTAAAGAATATGTGTTGGTCCGTGGTGTGTAATGAGAACCAACCAGATGCTGCACTTGACACATTTATGAAATTGCTTATCCCAGTTACTAATAAGCAAGCACCCATTAAGACAATGACTGTAAAAACTGTTAAATCCCCGTGGATTGATGAGGAATTAAAAAATGGTATGGTTGAGAGGGATGAGGCAAAATAAATGGCAAATAAGTCTGGCTGCACAACCGATTGGCAAATGTACTGCAAATTGAGAAATCATGTGACTAAACTGAATAAAAAGAAGAAGAAAATACACTATGATATAAGAATGATAGTAAAAAGCTTTGGAGCACCTTAAATGAAATTTTGTGCAAAAAGGCAAACTCCGCTCCATCATTCATTGAATCAGATGGCTCATTCATCGCAAAACCCACTGATATTGCCAACTACTTTAATGATTTTTTCATTGGCAAGATTAGCAAATTTAGGCATGACATGCCAGCAACAAACGCTGACACTACACATCCAAGTATATCTGACCAAATTATGAAAGACAAGCATTGTAATTTTGAATTCCGTAAAGTGAGTGTGGAAGAGGTGAAAAAAGTATTGTTGTCTATCAACAATGACAAGCCACAGGGGTCTGACAACTTGGATGGAAAATTACTGAGGATAATAGCGGACGATATTGCCACTCCTATTTGCCATATCTTCAATTTAAGCCTACTAGAAAGTGTGTGCCTTCAGGACTGGAGGGAAGCAAAAGTAATTCCCCTACCTAAGAATGGTAAAAGCCCCTTTACTGGCTCAAATAGCCGACCAATCAGCCTGTTACTAACCCTTAGTAAACCTTTGGAAAAAATGGTGTTTGACAAGATACAATAATATTTTACAGTAAACAAATTGACAACAGACTTTCAGCACACTTATAGGGAAAGACATTCAACATATAGGCCTCCTGGGCTGCACCACTTTCTGTGCTTTTTTTTCTTTTTTCTCACTTGCTATGTTTTGTGTCTTTTATTCTTGAATGGTTTTTAAAGTAATTTGTTGGTACAACTTAAAATAACAAAGTTATGGAAAGAATCATGCTCTAAAAGAAATGTTTTGAAAACTGTTCCTTTGTTGTCTGCCTCTACTTCATGTTGCCTGCTCAACCCAGATTTGAAAAATCTGTCACTTTCCCCCTCATGACAGAAACAGAAACAGTCAAGGAGAAACTGGGAAAGTGAGTGTGATCCTCTGTTCACAACAAAACTTCGTGCTCCAGAAGCCATCATGTTCATCAACACCAACACTAGGACAACTCCACTTCAGGTTTCAGGGAAGGTAAAATCTCACAATGGGCTAGCACTCACTAGCTGGCGATTTAGCTAGCTCTGTACCTCACATCTGCTAAATCATTACAGTAATGAGGAGAGATCAGACTATCCAGAGATCACACTCTCTCCTCATACAGCTTCAGGTAGCTGCTGCAGACTACAGACAGAGTTGAGATGACTGGGAGTTCACAGCTCCAAAGCAGACAGCAGGTCGGAGAAATTGGGCCAACCATTATGTACCTTTGTTTTTCTCCAGACCTGACCAGAGGTAGTAAGAAGACCAGAGATGGACAAAGGGAGGAGAGGGTGACAACAGAGGATTTCTTTAGGGACACACTTGGCATCTGAGAGGCCCAGCAGGATGCTTTAGGTAACACACAGCTTTTCATATGATCGCACCTCTCCTCCTCTCTCTCCCTCTCTGATGCGCTCTCCCTTGTCATCCTTCTTTCCTCCCCCTACTGCTATTTGCTATTTCCATATCCACTTGAAATACATCATAGTAGCTGCCAAGTGCAACAACACACACCACAACACACAACTACAGCAACAGGTCTAGATAGAAAGAGGGGGGGGGGGGGGGGGGGGGTGATAACGAAGGAGAGAGAGAGGGGTGTGATAGATAGGGAGAGAAGTGTATTCTAGAACTCTTGCTGGCAGGTCATTCCTCACCCCTCGTCATCTGTCATCAATCATTACATCATTACATAAGACACACTTACACGCACGCACACACGTTTAGCACACACACACACACCCATACACACCAATGAACCATAAGCACTATTTCTCTAACACAGGAAAAGCTTTAAGTGTGTAGTGTCTTACCCTGGAGACGGTAAGTGGCATATTGAAGTCTTTTCCTCCTTGTAGTCTGAAACCCCATGGTGCGGAGCCATTGAGAGTTACTGTGTACGTAGCCATCTTCAGCTTTGGATAAAACACACACACACACTGCTTTCTTTCCTCCTGAAACCGCTTTTCTCTTTTTACTTGTTTCCTCTTGCACTCGTTTTCTGATTCCCTTCCTTCAGTCTCGTTCTTGAGTTCTCTCCCTGTTATTTCCCAACGGTTGGGACAAACACCGGATAGGGGGAGGGAGGGGCAGGCGCTGAGGAGCTTCTGATACACACACACGCAAACACAGGTGTGAAAAACACACACGTATGCACACACACACACACACACACTCACCTACACACACTCCAAACTAATTCAACCTAAAACCACACAACAGCTAGTCTAGTCTACACCTAACACTGAAAACCTGAATAAAGCGTTTAAATGTGTATAGAAACGTTGTCGTAGAGGTCTTGCCTTAGTTGAGGGTGAGGGACAGACGGGACAAGAATAGCTGAGTGGAGCAGAGACGAAGACAGGGATGGATGGCACAGGGGCCTTATAAGGCATGTAATCCTACCCCCAGCATGCCTCACTCTGATCACCCTGCATTACTCACACATGCAGATATAGACTCCTCTTAGCCCCACACATTCTCCCCTCGCTCTACCTCAATCTGTCCCTCTCATCAATCAATTCCTCTCTCTCTGTTTTTTTATGTCTGTTTTGCTGTGATCTCACCTTCTCAATGTGTCACAATATCCTTTTGCGTCACCTTTTCATTCCTTGACTCGCTCTTTCTATCACTCTCTCTTTCTATTTCTCTCTCTCTTTCTCTCTGCGTTATCTCTCCCAGCTCTCTAAGGGGAAGCAACACATTACTGAAACTTGATGTCTGATTCCCTAGAAACACCTCTACCAGGAGACAGGCACCATGATCAACAAGATGATAAAGAATCAGCTTTTTTAGCACCTTTTGACAGTTCAGTATGTTAGGACATTCAACTATTACATTTCTAAATTTACATGTTGGATTACTGTACATGCCTTTTTTTTGTTTTTGTTTTTAAGGTGAAAAAGGGTAGGTCTTGAAATGCATTGGCATTTATGGGTATATTTTCCCATTCTTAATCAACTAATATTGCAGCTTAATTACTTTAAATAGGTTTTACCATTATGATAGCATTGTGCCACCAGTAGGATTAGTAACACCAAAGATCGTAACACCAATGACACGTTGTAGGTTATTGAGGATTTTCATAAATGGAGGCCACAGATGCTCAAATCTAAGGTCATTAACCCTTTTAAAATGATTGATCATGAAGTAATATGATTAATAATTTTGCTCACAATGTAATTCATTCATTTAAACATTTAAATTTCATTTAAACAGAGTAACACCAATGACACTTGTTATTTAGACACACCAAATTAACAATAGGATCCTCAAATTGATGACACACAAAAAGGGTGTGATTAGCTAATAATATTATGTAATATAGACCCTCCCCCGATTACAGTTTCCACTGGTGTGAATGCTCAAGGTCCTTGTATATCTTTGTAATGAATTATTTTTCAAGGCAGTACCACCAATTACATAAAACTTAGCGACACATTATATTTGTAATAAAAAAAAATCTATACTTTCTAGCATTCAAAATAATACACTGCTCAAAAAAATAAAGGGAACACTTAAACAACACAATGTAACTCCAAGTCAATCACACTTCTGTGAAATCAAACTGTCCACTTAGGAAGCAACACTGATTGACAATACATTTCACATGCTGTTATGCAAATGGAATAGACAACAGGTAGAAATTATAGTGTCCAGAGCATGGAGGTGCTACCAGGAGACAGGTCAGTACATCAGGAGACGTGGAGGAGGCCGTAGGAGGGCAACAACCCAGCAGCAGGACTGCTATCTCCGCCTTTGTGCAAGGAGGAGCAGGAGGAGCACTGCCAGAGCCCTGCAAAATGACCTCCAGCAGGCCACAAATGTGCATGTGTCTGCTCAAACGGTCAGAAACAGACTCCATGAAGGTGGTATGAGGGCTTACAGCCCAACACCGTGCAGGACGTTTGGCATTTGCCAGAGAACACCAAGATTGGCAAATTCGCCACTGGCCCCCTGTGCTCTTCACAGATGAAAGCAGGTTCACACTGAGCACATGTGACAGACGTGACAGAGTCTGGAGACGCCGTGGAGAACGTTCTGCTGCCTGCAACATCCTCCAGCATGACCGGTTTGGCGGTGGGTCAGTCATGGTGTGGGGTGGCATTTCTTTGGGGGGCCGCACAGCCCTCCATGTGCTCGCCAGAGGTAGCCTGACTGCCATTAGGTACCGAGATGAGATCCTCAGACCCCTTGTGAGACAATGCTAGACCATGCTAGACCTCATGTGGCTGGAGTGTGTCAGCAGTTCCTGCAAGAGGAAGGCATTGATGCTATGGACCGCCCGTTCCCCAGACCTGAATCCAATTGAGCACATCTGGGACATCATGTCTCGCTCCATCCACCAACGCCACGTTGCACCACAGACTGTCCAGGAGTTGGCGGATGCTTTAGTCCAGGTCTGGGAGGAGATCCCTCAGGAGACCATCCGCCACCTCATCAGGAGCATGCCCAGGCATTGTAGGGAGGTCATACAGGCACGTGGAGGCCACACACACTACTGAGCCTCATTTTGACTTGTTTTAAGGACATTACATCAAAGTTGGATCAGCCTGTAGTGTGATTTTCACTTTAATTTTGAGGGTGACTCCAAATCCAGACCTCCATGGGTTGATACATTTGATTTCCATTGATAATTTTTGTGTGATTTTGTTGTCAGCACATTCAACTATGTAAAGAAAAAAGTATTTAATAAGATTATTTCATTCATTCAGATCTAGGATGTGTTATTTTAGTGTT
Source organism: Coregonus lavaretus (assembly GCF_964263955.1). Classification (NCBI taxonomy): domain Eukaryota; kingdom Metazoa; phylum Chordata; class Actinopteri; order Salmoniformes; family Salmonidae; genus Coregonus; species Coregonus lavaretus. The sequence goes on along the minus strand of NC_140012.1, from coordinate 17,767,920 downwards.
CCCTTTATTTTTTTGAGCAGTGTAGATATCTCTAAATCTGTCACTACAACTCTGCTCATCACTAGTGGGACAAGCCAATTTGCTTGCCCTGAGTACTTTGGAATTATAGTGTTTCACAGTATTACTTACCCGCCAGTGTTGTGATTGGCTGTGATATTTGCCTATTGATTTCTCCCACCGGAGCGGCATCTGTCAAAATGGCAAAGCTGTTCTGACTTTGTGGCTGGGTAATCTAGTGGAAATCACTCTAACATTTCCTGGTTGCTAAAATTCTACACTGTTCGCTCAATTTCAATTTATGTGAGAAAACAAGCACTGAATAGTGCAGGGAATCATTGTACCATCTAAATCACTGTGATTTTACAGTTGTTTGAAGCTGGTGGACCAAAACCGCTGTTTGAAGCTTGAAACAGCTCTAAAAACAATATTTTTAGTTAATGAAAATATACTTCACAGCGATTTAGATGGAACAATGATTCCCTACACTATTCAGGAAATGACATGTGTCATCAATCCTATGTGTAGCACCTTTAAGGTGAACACATACACAATGGAAAGTGCATATCTCTCTGCTGTGGCAGAAAGCATTACACACACACAATTATGGTACAAGAGAGAGAGAGATTTTTACACCAGAAAGATAATTTCAATCATAGAGTCGACGCGCAGCAGAGAAATACACTGTCACAAATAGCACCCTGTTCCCTACATAGGGCTCTTGTTAAAAGTAGTGCACTAGGGAATAGGGTGCCATTTAGGATGCAGAAGTATCACAGAAAAATTAACGTTCAGAAAAAACAGTGTAGCTCAAATGTTGTGGATTGTTATGTGTTGCATAAGGGCTCTGATGTGTGCACATGCACACATGTACGCTGGCACACATAAAAACAGTTAATTGGGGCAGGGCCATGTATGGTGCCAAAATGATTCACATAATTGAGTACACACACACATCATATCACATACACTCTCATACACTTACAATATCTGTATTATCTTATCAATATGGTGCTGTCTGGGGCACTGGGTTAAGGCCATATACAGTAAAAACATCTCCCCTAACCTTTCCCTAACCAGATGCACGCACGCACGCACGCACGCACGCAGGCACGCACGCACGCAGGCACACACACACACACACTGTTAGGTGACAGTTCTGAATGGTGATAGGCAATAGACAATGACCCATTAGATAGTGCCAGCTGTTTGAACTGTTGTGGTCTCAGCCTCAGTTCAGTCATTCAGGACCAGAGGGACAGGAGGGAGATTCTGCCATTCTCCCTTGAAATGTAGAACGGTAAAAAAAGAAAAATATGGTAAAAAACCCCGCCCTCGATCCCATAATAATACCAACACAATGCCTTTAATTCCATGAGGGGTAGCGAAATTGTGTACACTTCAGGGAGAAAGGGGAGAAATGCAATAGCTGTGACACTCTGGCTCCGGGACTTTTGTATTTGAGCCAGGGTGTATTTGTTTTGTTGGGTTTTGTTGTGGGGTTTGTTGTATAGGGTGTATTCGGTTGGTTGTGTTTTGGGTGAGTTTATTGTGGTGTCGTGTGACTCCCAATCGGAGGTAACGAGTGTCAGCTGTCGGCTCGTTATCTCTGATTGGGAGCCATATTTAAACTATTTGTGTTCTCATGAGGGTTGTGGGTTTTTGTTCCGTTTCGGTTAGTTAACCGTGGACTTCATGAGTCGTCTTTTGTTTTGTATTTTGTGCGTAATCTATTAAAGTCATGTTCGCCACAAACGCTGCGCTTTGGTCCGCTTCCTTTCAAGACGGCCGTGACAGAAAAACCCACCATAAAAGGACCAAGCAGCGTGTCAAGCGGCAACAGGATTTATGGACGCCTATCAAGGATTCATGGACATGGGAGGAGATACTGGATGGAAGGGGTCCTTGGGCACAACCGGGAGAATATCGCCGCCCTCGTGAAGAGCTGGAGGCAGCTAAAGCCGAGAGGAGGTGGTATGAGGAGGCAGCACGGAGTCGAGGCTGGAAGCCCGTGGGTACTACCCAAAAATTTCTTGGGGGGGGGCTAAAAGGGAGTGTGGCGAAGTCAGGTAGGAGACCTGCGCCTACTCCCTGGACTGACCGTGGAGAGCGAGAGTACGGGCAGACACCGTGTTACGCAGTAGAGCGCATGGTGTCTCCTGTACGCAGGCATAGCCCGGTTCGGTACATTTCAGCTCCACGTATCGGCCGGGTTAGAGTGAGCATTGAGCCAGATGTCATGAAGCCGGCCCAACGCATCCGGCTACCAGTGCGTCTTCTCGGGCCGGCGTACATGGCACCAGCCTTACGCATGGTGTTCCCGGTTAGCCCACATAGGCCGGTGCGGGTTATTCCACCTCCCCGTACTGGTCGGGCGACGGGGAGCATCAACCCGGGTAAGGTTGGGCAGGCTCAGTGCTCAAGGGGGCCAGTAAGCCTGCACGGTCCGGTATTTCCGGCGCCACCTCCCCGCTCCAGCCCAGTACCACCAGTGCCTACACCACGCACTAGGCTTCCTGTAAGTCTGCAGAGCCCTGTGTCTCCTCCACGCACTAGCTGTATGGTGCGTGTCTCCAGCCTTCTCCCACCAGTGCCTACACCACGCACCAAGCCTCCTGTGTGTCCCCCAGAGTCCTGTGCGTCCTGTTGCTGCTCTCCGCACTAGGCCTTATGTGCGTCCTCAGGGTCCAGCATGCCCTGTTCCTGCTCTCCGCACTAGGCCTTATGTGCGTCCCCAGGGTCCAGCATGCCCTGTTGCTTCTCCCCGCACTAGCCCTGAGATGCGTGTCCTCAGCCCGGTACCTCCAGTTCCGGCACCACGCACCAGGCCTACGGTGCGCCTCAGACGGCCAGAGTCTGCCGTCTGCCCAACGGGGTCTGAACTGCCCGTCTGCCCTAAGGCGCTTGAACTGGCCATCTGTACTGAGCCTGCTAAGCCGCCCGTCTGCCATGAGCCTTCAGAGCCGTCCAGCCAGGATCAGCCAGAGCCTTCCGCCAGACAGGATCAGCCAGAGCCTTCCGCCAGCCATGAGCAGCCAGATCCGTCAGCCAGCCATGAGCAGCCAGATCCGTCAGCCAGCCATGAGCAGCCAGATCCGTCAGCCAGCCATGAGCAGCCAGATCCGTCAGCCAGCCATGAGCAGCCAGATCCGTCAGCCAGCCATGAGCAGCCAGATCCGTCAGCCAGCCATGAGCAGCCAGATCCGTCAGCCAGCCAGGATCCGCCAGAGCCGTCCAGCCAGGATCCGCCAGAGCCAGCCAGCCAGGATCCGCCATTGAGTCCGGTGCTGCCCCTTAGCCAGGTGCTGTCCCTTAGCCCGGTGCTGCCCCTTATCCTGGTGCTGCCTCTTAGTCCGGTGCTGCCCCTTAGCCAGGTGCTGTCCCTTAGCCCGGTGCTGCCCCTAAATCCAGGTGGGGTAAGTTGGAGGGTGGTCATGTGGAGGAGGCTAGGGAAGCGGGTGGTGACTAAGGTGGGGTGGGGACCACGACCAGGGCCAGAACCGCCACCGTGGACAGACGCCCACCCAGACCCTCCCCTAGACTGTATGCTGGTGCGCCCGGAGTGCGCACCTTTAGGGGGGGGTACTGTGACACTCTGGCTCCGGGACTTTTGTATTTGAGCCAGGGTGTATTTGTTTTGTTGGGTTTTGTTGTGGGGTTTGTTGTATAGGGTGTATTCGGTTGGTTGTGTTTTGGGTGAGTTTATTGTGGTGTCGTGTGACTCCCAATCGGAGGTAACGAGTGTCAGCTGTCGGCTCGTTATCTCTGATTGGGAGCCATATTTAAACTATTTGTGTTCTCATGAGGGTTGTGGGTTTTTGTTCCGTTTCGGTTAGTTAACCGTGGACTTCATGAGTCGTCTTTTGTTTTGTATTTTGTGCGTAATCTATTAAAGTCATGTTCGCCACAAACGCTGCGCTTTGGTCCGCTTCCTTTCAAGACGGCCGTGACAATAGCCTTCAGTCACTTTGTGTAAATAAATTCAGGAGGGAGTAAAGAGAGAAAGTGGGGGAGGAGGGAGGGAAAAGGAGGAGGGAGATAATGTGGACGGGAAAACATTTTGACAATCCTCCTTGTTTAAAAACATAAAAAGGAAAGTCACCAACTGAAACTGTTTTCAGATTCTGTGTTTTCTACGGCTCAATGGAAAACTTCTCTAAATCCACAAATACAAAACACATGTACACACACGCACACGCGCGCACACACACACACACACACACACACACACACACACACACACACACCATTACACACACACACACACACATAACCGGTGTGAAATGGCTAGCTAGCAGTGCGTGCTACTAGTGTTTAAATTAGTGACGTCACTCGCTCTGAGACCTTGAAGTAGTTGTTTCCTTTGCTCTGCAGGGGCCGCAGCTTTTGTGGAGCGATAGGTAACCATGCTTCTTGGGTGACTGTTGTTGATGTGTTCAGAGGGTCCCTGGTTTAAACCCAGGTTGGGGCAAGGAGAGGGATGGAATCAATACTGTTACACACACACACACACACACACACACACACACTAGATAGCATGCTGGTAATGTAGAGCCCTGTAGAGGAGGAGCGGAACGACACACAAACACACAGAGCTGTGTCACATTGTCCAATCACACGACATCCAGAGGTTCTCTCACAACAGACCCCACCCATTTAAGGGCTTGACGTAGAAGTGACGATGATGGCAGGGATCGAGTCGGTTAGGCATGTGGAAGGGACACGCCCACTTACACCTTTAGACTTCTCCTTTCTGACATCTTCCAGCTGCGACAGAGGGAGACAGTGTGGTGTCATTCTCACGGCATAATACAGTCAAATGTATTAATTGATTGGCTGATTGACTGATTGAATGATTGGTTGCTACAAGTTTTTAAACTATACAGTACAAGTATATACATCTGCACTCACTAATGGGATAGGCCACTGGACAGAATGACCTTTTGACCTCTGAGAGAAGGTGGGGTGGAGCTGGGTGACA
>NC_140012.1:17642176-17762742 GCF_964263955.1 Coregonus lavaretus | reverse complement strand
CGCCCACACCAGTAAAAATCCACATTTTCGAGCTGAAAGATGAAGGCCAGAGCATACCCATGATGTTGCACAATGATTTAAATCAAATCAAATCAAAATGTACTGGTAGCGTACACAATTTAGCAGGTGTCATAGAAAAAAACTTTATTTTACAGCTGATTTATTACTATGTCATACACTACAACTAGGGTCCAGAGTTGGTTAGCCTACTGCCAGATCAGGAACAATTTGGTAAGCATATAATACGAATGTCTAGCAACCCAAAGGTTGAGTGTTCAAATCTCATCACGGACAACTAATTAGCAAATTTGAAACGACTTACTACTTTTTAGCTACTTTGCAACTACTTAGCATGTTAGCTAACCCTTCCCCTAAACCTTAACCCTTCAACCTAACTCCTAACCCTAACCTCAATCTAAGTAACATAATAAACAAATCCCTATCAAAATCTGTCAGTTTAAGCTAGAGATATTTGTTTACTTGCAGGGGCTCCGTCTCAATCCACTCAATCCACAGCTAGCTTCTGTCGTCCTCTGGGTACATTGACTTCAATACAAAACGTAGGAGGCTCATGGTTCTGGTTATGACAAGTTATGTCAGCTGTTATGACATATAATGACATGATTATGGTTATGGTTATGGGTATCAAGTAAAGTGTTACCGACCATTTTATAAATGGTATAATTGCGTGATATGATAGCATTTTGTAAACCCGTTGCCCCAAGATGAATGGTTTTGACCTCTAAAGTTTTGCTTCACTACACGCTCAACTGCTTTGATTGGTGCAATGTTAGCTAGAAACCCCAAGTGTCTATCCAGATAGTGAAAAGGCACCCACGAAAGAAAATTAAAGGAACTTATAGTCACATGTCATTTCCAGCATGCATGATCATGAGCAAAGTCATTGTAACCTATCATTTCACTTCCCCAATGAGAACCATGAGCACAGGCTGACTTGGCTTTGCTGTACCGAAGCAAAGCCTGCCAGCAGCCTACCTACCAACGGTTTGAACGTGTCCATTACAATGTAGAAATTACCGGAGCTTCATCTTATTCTTTCTAAATATTTATTTGGCGGATTCGCATCCGCAATTTATAGAAGAATAGTTGACGAAGTCAAAGATAGCCCAATGGTTTCCATATGTGGCAAAGTTTTCCCTAAACCAATGCTTATGACAAATCCAGCTCCAGAACGAGAGCAGGCTGGCTAATCTTTTGAATACGGAGTAGTAAAATAAACCCAGCAACAACAGATAACATTAGCTAACTACATAAAGTTAGCAAGACAGCTAGCTAGCTAACTAGATAAGGTTAGCATGCTCGCTAGCTACACTGACAGCTGTCAGTGCCCTATTTGTTGATGTTAATTAACTGGAAATTCCCACGCCCAATTTGTGAATATGTATAAGTAGCCTTTGTCATTCTTCGGAGGTGGAACCTAAACGTGCATTGCCTCTCTAAGAAAGGAAATTACATCGAAATAGTGGCGGCAACTTCCTTTGGGGGCGGTCCTTTAAAACTATAATTTTGATATCATAGCTCTATCTATGTATATGAGAGTATTTACATTTCCCCAGCCCCAGCCCCACCCCTCATCTTTTTACTGAAACAGTGGTGGGGAAAATGCTTTGTTATTGTTTCAACTGTGGATTGCCCCTGTAAGGGCCACAAGCGTAGTCAATAAACCACATGGGGGCCATGCTTGCAAACATTAGAAAAAGTTTTAAGTTCAAGTTTAAGTTTAAGTTTAAGAATCAGCCAATTAAAATCGTTTGACGTAGTGCCATGTGAAAGAATGCTGCATTGTAGCTAGTCCCATCAGATAGCATAGAGCTAACGTGTGCCAGGTTAACATCACCAGGTGGCAATGATTATTTCCTGTAACAACTTCCTCATCAGCCTATCAAAGATCTTAAACTTGTGGACGTGACTGTTACAGGCTTTGGTTTTTTCCATTTGTGTTTTGAGGTTGGACTTTGGCACGTATAGCTCGTTAGCACGTAGGGCGCACCGATTGGTGTCACCTCGTTAGTCAGTATGTGTTACATGTGTGCTGGTTGCCATCTCGTTGGTGGGAAGGTGTTTCACCTGTGCTAACCCAGGTGCTATTTAAGAGTGGCTGGCCCAGTGCTCCAGTTGTCTTGAGAGATGCAGAGGGTTAACACCTTTAGTTGGCTCACCCTATTTTTTTGTTCAAACCTTTTTCAAACAAACATTGCAGAGCTGGTTACAATTTCAATTTCATCCCCCTGAAACGATAGAACAAATATTACAACAAATATTATGGCTGAACTCAAATGTGCTGGTTGATAAAATACCTGTATTTATGGAAAATATGTTTGGAAAGGGTATATTGTTTTTAAATGATATTGTAAATTGGAATGGTAGAGTTACAGTGAGGGAAAAAAGTATTTGATCCCCTGCTGATTTTGTACATTTGCCCACTGACAAAGAAATGATCAGTCTATAATTTTAATGGTAGGTTTATTTGAACAGTGAGAGACAGAATAACAACAAAAAAATCCATAAAACGCCTGTCAAAAATGATATAAATTGATTTGCTTTTTAATGAGGGAAATAAGTATTTGACCCCCTCTCAATCAGAAAGATTTCTGGCTCCCAGGTGTCTTTTATACAGGTAAGGAGCACACTCTTAAAGGGAGTTCTCCTAATCTCAGCTTGTTACCTGAATAAAAGACACCTGTCCACAGAAGCAATCAATCAATCAGATTCCAAACTCTCCACCATGGCCAAGACCAAAGAACTCTCCAAGCAGCTTGGTGAGAAGGTGACAACAGTTGGTGCGATTATTCGCAAATGGAAGAAACACAAAAGAACTGTCAATCTCCCTCGGCCTGGGGCTCCATGCAAGATCTCACCTCGTGGAGTTGCAATGATCATGAGAACGGTGAGGAATCAGCCCAGAACTACACGGGAGGATATTGTCAATGATCTCAAGGCAGCTGGGACCATAGTCACCAAGAAAACTATTGGTAACACACTACGCCGTGAAGGACTGAAATCCTGCAGCGCCCGCAAGGTCCCCCTGCTCAAGAAAGCACATATACAGGGCTGTCTGAAGTTTGCCAATGAACATCTGAATGATTCAGAGGAGAACTGGGTGAAAGTGTTGTGGTCAGATGAGACCAAAATGGAGCTCTTTGGCATCAACTCAACTCGCCGTGTTTGGAGGAGGAGGAATGATGCCTATGACCCCAAGAACACATTTACATTACATTTACGTCATTTAGCAGACACTCTAATCCATCAAACAAGGAGGTGGAAACATTATGCTTTGGGGGTGTTTTTCTGCTAAGGGGACAGGACAACTTCACCGCATCAAAGGGACGATGGACGGGGCCATGTACCGTCAAATCTTGGGTGAGAACCTCCTTCCCTCAGCAAGGGCATTGAAAATGGGTCGTGGATGGGTATTCCAGCATGACAATGACCCATAACACACGGCCAAGGCAACAAAGGAGTGGCTCAAGAAGAGGCACATTAAGGTCCTGCAGTGACCTAGCCAGTCTCCAGACCTTAATCCCATAGAAAATCTGTGGAGGGAGCTGAAGGTATGAGTTGCCAAACGTCAGCCTCGAAACCTTAATGACTTGGAGAAGATCTGCAAAGAGGAGTGGGACAAAATCCCTCCTGAGATGTGTGCAAACCTGGTGGCCAACTACAAGAAATGTCTGACCTCTGTGATTGCCAACAAGGGTTTTGCCACCAAGTACTAAGTCATGTTTTGCAGAGGGGTGAAATACTCATTTCCCTCATTAAAATGCAAATCAATTTATAACATTTTTGACATGCGTTTTTCTGGATTTTTTTTGTTGTTATTCTGTCTCTCGCTGTTCAAATAAACCTACCATTAAAATTATAGACTGATCATGTCTTTGTCAGTGGGCAAACGTACAAAATCAGCAGGGGATCAAATACTTTTTTCCCTCACTGTATGTCTTTCTTGGAGTTATCAGAATTGTATGGGAAGGTCTGCTCAATCCAAGATTACAACCAATTGATTACAGCATTACCCCAAAAATGGATGAGGCAGGTGGCAGCGGGAGGAGGTAGGGAACTGGTCTGTCTGCCCTATATAAAGGATCAAAACTGGCAGAGGAATAAAAATAGCATAAATAGGAAAGTATGCCTGTGTCATTTGAGGACCAGGAGGTTGACAGCTGTGCCATTGAGATTGCCAAAAAAAAAAAAATGTACCGATTTCCTGGTACAGGGTGTATGAGTTGATATATAAAACGACGCAAGATTCAAGACTTCGTGCTTTTCAGCTAAAATTATTATACAGAATTCTTGCCACCAACAAAATGTTGAATATTTGGGGCATACAATCATTGCAGCTATTTAGATTTTGTGGTGAGGATACAGAATCAATAGACCATTTGTTTTGGTATTGCCCTCAGGTAGCTGTTTCTGGTCTCAGGTTCAGGAATGGCTAAAAAAGCATAACATTAATCTAAATTTGACCCTAGAAATAGTATTGTTGGGAGATCTGGAGAGACCTGGTCAGTCAATTACTAATATACTAATACTCTTAGTAAAAATATTCATCTTCAACTCGCAATCTGTGGATTCTATTCGATTAGATAGATTCAAATTGTATGTTAAACATCACAGCATAGTTGAAAGATATATGGTGCGTAGAAATCCGAAGAGGGTGGCCAGCAGAGATAGGTGGGATGGGCTGAGGGAAGCTGAGGGTTGGGATGTGGAATTGGAATAATGTGGGAGTGGAGTTGCTGGGCGGGGGATAGAATGATGGTCAAAGATAAACGTAAAAATAAAACAAAACAATAAGTACATTTGAATGACACTGAGGGACAACGTTGCTAATGCCTGTTTGCCTGAGGCTGATGCCGCGCAGGTGTTTGTACGCGTGTGCACATGCATATACACACACTCTCATTCAAACGCACACACATACACAGACACACACACACACGTAAATAGTGCCATACATGCACTCAAACATATTCATTTGGCCTTGCTGTTATGATTTTTGTTGTCCTTGATGTCTTTTGTTGTTTGCATTGTTGTTTTCTGTTTTCTTTTGTCTTTGTCTTTTTTCTCTTTTGTTAATTTTGTTGGTGCATTGGGGGACGGGGGGCTTGGGGGGGGGGGACGGGGGGCTTGGAGGTGGCGAATGGAATTATTTTATTTTTATTATGATTCTCGGGGGAACTGTGAGGGGGATCTTCCAGGGCTGGTGGCCTGGCAGTTGGGAGTGGAAAGGGGATTATGTATTGTCTTGTGCTGGGAACTGGTTATTTTGCTACACCGGTGACTGTCTTACTCTGTAATTTAATTTTTGCTTTGCTTGTCTAATGCTCATGGAAAAAAATACAAAGCAATTATCAAAAAACGACAACTCGGCATTAGCATACTAAATTGCAAGGAAGCTCTTATTATGAACTGAAACACTCTTTGGAATGACATGAACCTCTGCATTTATTTTTTGCCAAAGCTTTCTGAGTACTTGAATTACACAAAGACAAAGTTGTATGGTCCTTCTTCATTATTGTCACGGTTCAGACAGACGACCAGAGGACCACAATTGCGTCACACCAGAAAGTTTATTAAAACTTAAGGGAAAAGGGAAGTAGGGAGTGAATGAAGGCTCCAGGGGTAACAGGGATCCCGTCCAATGTGCTGGGTCTGTGCCCCCCCCAGTGGCAGCGATGCGTCCTATGAAGCCGGTGGTGGGTGGTCCAGAAGTCCTGGGGGGGGGAGACACAGACACAACAGGGCGGAATGAAACAAGGCAGCAGTACAGTTCAAGGGAAATCCAAAATACGTAGTAGCAAGGCAGAAGGCTGGTCAGAGTTACCGGGATAGAAGAGTAGTCAGGAGTCGTTATGGCAGAAGCAGGTCTGGATCTCCTGGGGCAGAAGAGTATCCAAAAATCAGGCAGGTCCGGGGTCACAAAACCAGGGTGAGCCAGAAGCGCGAGCAAACAGGTTCCGGGTGTGAGCTTTGCAGACGATCTGACAAAGGAGAGCTGAAAGACAGGGCTTTAAATACTGGGAGAGGTTGTGGGTAATGCAGCGCAGCTGGCAGAGTAATTAGAGCAGAGCAGAGCAGGGACAGGTGGAGCTAGTTAGGCTGAGTAGAGAGAGTGGTGAGCAGAGTGGAAGAAAATTAAGGTGGTAACCCGGTGGAGTGAGAGGCTCATGACAGAACCCCCCCCCCAAGGGACGGCCCCAGAAGTCCCAAGAGCAACACCACGCCGGGCGGGAGGAGGGGAGCCGGAGGAGGGCTAGAACTCCTCCGAACGGTCCGAGTGAACGTCCTCATCCTCGGAGGAAGCCGGAGGGCCGTGGTCGGGAGATGGGACAGGTCCCGAGACAGGATCAGGCACAGGACAGGAAGCCGAGCGGGCAGGACGGTTAGGGACCCCTCTGGGGCGGCCCCTACGGATTGCAGGTTGATCCGGGTGCCGTTGGTGGAAAGCGGTGATGAGAGTCCTATCCACAATCCGACTAGCTGGCACCCAGGTCCTTTCCTCAGGTCCATAGCCCTCCCAGTCAATGAGGTACTGGAGACCCCTACCCCTCCGTCTGGACCGAAGCAGGCGGCGGACGGTGTAAACCAGACCACCATCGACGAGCCGTGGAGGAGGAGGACAAGGCGCAGCAGGGACCAGCGGACTCTCATGGATGGGCTTAATCTTAGACACATGGAAAGTGGGGTGCACCCTCAGGGAATTAGGCAGTTGGAGCCGGACAGCAGTTGGGCTAATCACTCTTATGATAGGGAATGGGCCAATGAACCGAGGTGCCAGCTTCTGCGACTCCACCCTGAGTGGCAGGTTCTTTGATGACAACCACACCCTTTGACCAACATGGTAGGTGGGAGCAGGAATTCTCCGACGGTTGGCCCCGGTAGTGTAGCTGGCAACGGATCTGAGGAGTGTGGCTCGGGCTTGTGACCAGGTGCGGCGACATCGACGGGCAAAAGCAAGTGCAGATGGGCAAGTAACCTCCTCTTCCTGGCTGGCAAATAGAGGAGGCTGGTATCCATAAACACATTGGAAAGGGGACATACCGATGGCAGAGCAGGTCAGTGAATTGTGTGCGTACTCCACCCATGTCAATTGCTGCGACCAGGAGTGGGGGTTGCGTGAAGTCATGCATCGCAGTGCCTTCTCGAGCTCCTGATTAGCCCGCTCTGACTGCCCATTGGATTGGGGATGGAATCCGGAAGTCAGACTGACTGTGGCTCCCAGCAGGTGACAGAACTCCTTCCAAAAAGCGGAGGAGAATTGTGGACCACGGTCAGAAACTACATCCTTAGGCAGTCCGTGGATCCGGAAGACGTGTTCCAGGACCACCTGGGCGGTCTCCTTGGCGGTTGGGAGCTTGGGGAGGGGAATGAAGTGTGCCATCTTGCTGAAACGGTCAACTATGGTGAGAATGACGGTCATGCCACTTGAAGGGGGCAGCCCCGTGACAAAGTCAAGGGCGATGTGAGACCAGGGACGTCTGGGCACAGGCAGGGGCTGCAGCAATCCGGCTGGGGGCTGGCAGGACGACTTGTGTTGGTTGCAGATGGGGCAGGCTTGGACGAATTCCCGTACATCCCTTCTCAGAGAGGGCCACCAGAACCTCTGGGCGAGCAGGTTGTAAGTGCGGGTGGAGCCAGGGTGACAAGCTAGGCGGGAGTCATGTCCCCACTGAACGACCTGGGACCTCAGGTCTTCGGGGACAAAAAGGCGGTCAGCTGGGCAAGTGCTGGGACCTGGCTGGTTACGGAGAGCCTCCAGCACCTGTTCCTCAACAGCCCAGGTCAGAGCTGCAACGATGCAGGGACTTGGCAGAATCGACACAGGGTCCTTGGAGGGGGTGTCATCCTTCTGGAATTGACGGGAGAGGGCGTCTGGCTTGGTGTTGCGTGATCCAGGCCGGTATGACAGAGTGAAATTAAACCTGGTGAAGAACAGGGCCCAGCGGGACTGCCTGGAGTTCAACCGTTTGGCCGTGCGGATGTACTCCAAGTTCTTATGATCGGTCCAAACGAGAAATGGAATGGTGGACCCCTCCAGCCAGTGACGCCACTCCTCCAAGGCAAGCTTCACAGCCAGCAGCTCACGGTTCCCTATGTCGTAATTGCACTCAGAGGGGGACAACCGACGTGAGAAAAAGGCACAGGGATGGAGCTTCCTATCCTCCGCAGCCCACTGAGAAATCACAGCACCAACTCCCACATCCGAGGCGTCCACCTCCACAATGAATTGCCGGTCCACATCAGGCATCTGGAGGATGGGAGCGGAGGTGAACCTCACCTTGAGGGTACTGAAGGCTTTGTCGGCTGCTGGGGTCCAGGTGAAGGGTTGCTTGGTGCTGGTTAGAGCAGTGAGAGGGGCAGCAACGGTACTGTAGTTCCGGATAAACTTTCTGTAGAAGTTAGCAAACCCCAGAAACTGTTGCAGCTTCTTTCTGTTCTCCGGAACTGGCCATGAAGTGACTGCTGATACTTTGGCAGGATCCATTTGGATACTTCCCTCTGCCACTATGTACCCCAGGAAGGCCACTGTCTTGACGTGAAACTCACATTTCTCTGCCTTGGCGTAGAGGGAATTCTCCAGAAGACGATGAAGGACTTGCTGGACATGGCGGGTGTGTTCAGACAGGTTTCTGGAGTAGATTAAGATGTCATCCAGGTAAACGAAGACAAACTTGTTTAACATGTCCCGCAGTACATCATTCACTAGAGCCTGGAACACAGCAGGAGCATTGGTGAGGCCAAAAGGCATAACCAGATACTCGTAGTGGCCTGTTGGTGTATTGAATGCGGTTTTCCATTCATCTCCCTCCCGGATCCGCACTAGGTGGTAAGCGTTTCTGAGATCCAACTTGGTAAAAACAGTGGCTCCCTGGAGCAACTCAAAAGCAGAGGTGAGCAGAGGCAGAGGGTAACGGTTTTTCACTGTGATGTCGTTGAGTCCCCTGTAGTCGATGCAGGGGCGAAGAGATCCGTCCTTCTTCCCCACAAAGAAGAAGCCAGCACCAGCAGGAGATGAAGATGAACGGATTAATCCTGCGGACAGAGAGCCATTGATGTAGTCCTCCATGGACTTTCTTTCAGGAGCAGACAACGAATAAAGACGACCCTTTGGAGGGGCTGTTCCAGGGAGGAGGTCGATGGCACAGTCGTACGGTCGGTGAGGGGGCAGAGATGTGGCTCTTGCTTTGTTAAACACCTCTCTGAGACCATGGTAGCATTCTGGGACATTGGAGAGGTCAGGAGCGGAGTTAGTAGGTACTGGCCGAGGGGGTAGTGCGGCAGCAAGCAGGCAGGTTCGGTGGCAGTCCTCTCCCCACTCCCTGATCACCCCGGTCACCCAGTCGAGCTGAGGGTTGTGCCGGCGGAGCCATGGGTAACCCAGGATGAGGGGTTGGCCTGGAGAGGGGAGCAGGTGAAACTGGATAGTTTCTTGATGGTTTCCGGACAGACCCATCGAGACCGGGGCCGTGACATGAGTGACCGATCCGAGTAAGTGTCCGTCCAGTGCCCGGGCAGGAATAGGAGGTGTCAAACGGAGGTTCTCCAGTCCCAGTTGGCGTGCCAGCTTGATGTCCATTATGTTGGCTTCGGCGCCAGAATCCACCAGAGCAGCCAGGGTGTGAGTTGAGTCAGAGAGGCGGAGGTGAACTTGCAGCAGGGGTTTGCGGTCGGAGGACTGGATGGTCATTGAACTCAACCGGACTCCCCCTATGCCCGGTGAGCTTCGGCCCTTTAAAGGGCAGGTTACCACACGATGTCCATCACCTCCACAATAGAGGCAGAGGTTTGAGGTGAAGCGGCGCTGGCGCTCTGCAGGAGTGAGAGAGGCTCGCCCAATCTCCATAGGCTCAGACTGATCAAGCTGACCTGGGTGAGTGGCAGTAGATGACAGGAGCCCAGTCGGATCTCTCCGAATGCCGGTAGTAGGTGGACCTTGGCGCCCCCTCTCACGACGACGGGTCTGTATCCTTCTGTCGATCCTGACAGTCAGTGCGATGGCTTCATCAAGAGTGGAAGGCAGTTCATGGGAGACCAACTCGTCCTTGATATAGTCAGCCAAACTATGGAAGAACGCGTCCACCAACGATGGTGTGTTCCAAGAACTTCGTCTAGCCAGGGTTCGGAAGTCGATGGAATGGTCTGCGACTGTACGTCTGCCTTGTCGAATACTGAACAGTTCACGAGACGCCTCTGCGGTGGGTGAATCCAGGTCAAACACCTTCAGCATCTCCTCAGCAAACAGGTCGAAGGTTGCACATGCGGGGGTTTGACGTTCGAACTCTGCTGTTCCCCAGAGTCGAGCTCGGCCCGTCAGGTGAGTGATGGCATACCCAACTTTAGCCCCCTCCGTGGCGAAGGTCCTTGGCTGCAAGGAGAACTGAAGTCGGCAGCTAGTCAGGAATGGCCGGACCTGGGTTGAGTCGCCGTTGAACCGCTCGGGGTTTCCAATCTTGGGTTCCGGAGCAGCGGCTGCAATGACCGGGGCAGGTAACTCGGGGGCAGGGCTGGTGGGCAGACTGGCTGGGGTAAGGTTGGTGAGGAGTTGAATGATCATGGCGAGTTGTTGTTGCTGCTGCTGGAACTGCTGCTCATGCTCATCGGTTTCCATGTCGGGGAAAGTGTGCGCTGAGTCCATAATGGTCAGATCGTACTGTCACGGTTCAGACAGACGACCAGAGGACCACAATTGCGTCACACCAGAAAGTTTATTAAAACTTAAGGGAAAAGGGAAGTAGGGAGTGAATGAAGGCTCCAGGGGTAACAGGGATCCCGTCCAATGTGCTGGGTCTGTGCCCCCCCCAGTGGCAGCGATGCGTCCTATGAAGCCGGTGGTGGGTGGTCCAGAAGTCCTGGGGGGGGGGAGACACAGACACAACAGGGCGGAATGAAACAAGGCAGCAGTACAGTTCAAGGGAAATCCAAAATACGTAGTAGCAAGGCAGAAGGCTGGTCAGAGTTACCGGGATAGAAGAGTAGTCAGGAGTCGTTATGGCAGAAGCAGGTCTGGATCTCCTGGGGCAGAAGAGTATCCAAAAATCAGGCAGGTCCGGGGTCACAAAACCAGGGTGAGCCAGAAGCGCGAGCAAACAGGTTCCGGGTGTGAGCTTTGCAGACGATCTGACAAAGGAGAGCTGAAAGACAGGGCTTTAAATACTGGGAGAGGTTGTGGGTAATGCAGCGCAGCTGGCAGAGTAATTAGAGCAGAGCAGAGCAGGGACAGGTGGAGCTAGTTAGGCTGAGTAGAGAGAGTGGTGAGCAGAGTGGAAGAAAATTAAGGTGGTAACCCGGTGGAGTGAGAGGCTCATGACAATTATATGACGCTCTGCCAGAATGGCGCTTGTTTAATGAAGTTTAGATTAAAGCTGAATCAATGTCTTGCATGATCACTTAAGGATGAATTAGTATTCTACATATATAACAGCATAGTACAATGTTACTGTTAGACCAAAAACACCACTTAATTTCTTATGTAGGCTACATGCATTATTATAATCATCCACTACATCACATATGCCTTATTTGAATCAAGCATCAAGGACCAGCTGTGAACAGTTTTTTCATTAACTTGAAGGGGACTCAAACCCATGAATCCTGTAGCCCAGAGTTTCAGGGTTAAGCAGCTTAGCACTGTACGCCACCTGGCAGCAATGTCAATTGTGGTAAATTACAGCTATTTGACAAGGCCACAAGGCTCTTCGACTTTAAAAAAAGATATACTATGTATGAGAAACGTACATATTGTATAGATGTCCTTATATACACTGCTCAAAAAAATAAAGGGAACACTTAAACAACACATCCTAGATCTGAATGAATGAAATAATCTTTTTAAATACTTTCTTCTTTACATAGTTGAATGTGCTGACAACAAAATCACACAAAAATTATCAATGGAAATCAAATGTATCAACCCATGGAGGTCTGGATTTGGAGTCACTCTCAAAATTAAAGTGGAAAACCACACTACAGGCTGATCCAACTTTGATGTAATGTCCTTAAAACAAGTCAAAATGAGGCTCAGTAGTGTGTGTGGCCTCCACGTGCCTGTATGACCTCCCTACAATGCCTGGGCATGCTCCTGATGAGGTGGCGGATGGTCTCCTGAGGGATCTCCTTCCAGACCTGGACTAAAGCATCCGCCAACTCCTGGACAGTCTGTGGAGCGAGACATGATGTCCCAGATGTGCTCAATTGGATTCAGGTCTGGGGAACGGGCGGGCCAGTCCATAGCATCAATGCCTTCCTCTTGCAGGAACTGCTGACACACTCCAGCCACATGAGGTCTAGCATTGTCTTGCATTAGGAGGAACCCAGGGCCAACCGCACCAGCATATGGTCTCACAAGGTGTCTGAGGATCTCATCTCGGTACCTAATGGCAGTCAGGCTACCTCTGGCGAGCACATGGAGGGCTGTGCGGCCCCCCAAAGAAATGCCACCCCACACCATGACTGACCCACCGCCAAACCGGTCATGCTGGAGGATGTTGCAGGCAGCAGAACGTTCTCCACGGCGTCTCCAGACTCTGTCACGTCTGTCACATGTGCTCAGTGTGAACCTGCTTTCATCTGTGAAGAGCACAGGGGGCCAGTGGCGAATTTGCCAATATTGGTGTTCTCTGGCAAATGCCAAACGTCCTGCACGGTGTTGGGCTGTAAGCACAACCCCCACCTGTGGACGTCGGGCCCTCATACCACCCTCATGGAGTCTGTTTCTGACCGTTTGAGCAGACACATGCACATTTGTGGCCTGCTGGAGGTCATTTTGCAGGGCTCTGGCAGTGCTCCTCCTGCTCCTCCTTGCACAAAGGCGGAGGTAGCGGTCCTGCTGCTGGGTTGTTGCCCTCCTACGGCCTCCTCCACATCTCCTGATGTACTGGCCTGTCTCCTGGTAGCGCCTCCATGCTCTGGACACTACGCTGACAGACACAGCAAACCTTCTTGCCACGGCTCGCATTGATGTGCCATCCTGGACGAGCTGCACTACCTGAGCCACTTGTGTGGGGTGAAAGCACCGCCAGCATTCAAAAGTGACCAAAACATCAGCCAGGAAGCATAGGAACTGAGAAGTGGTCTGTGGTCACCACCTGCAGAACCACTTCTTTATTGGGGGTGTCTTGCTTATTGCCTATAATTTCCACCTGTTGTCTATTCCATTTGCACAACAGCATGTGACATTTATTGTCAATCAGTGTTGCTTCCAAAGTGGACAGTTTGATTTCACAGAAGTGTGATTGATTTGGAGTTACATTGTGTTGTTTAAGTGTTCCCTTGATTTTTTTTAGCAGTGTATATTAGAGCATCAACATCAATACTAATACACTGAGTAGCCAAGTGTGTGTGTGTGCGTGTGTATGTGTGTGTGTGTGTGTGCTCACCGTGTGGCGATGCGTACAGCGGTGAAGATGCAGAAATAACAGTAGATGATGATGAAGAGTGGGATGAAGAAGACGAAGATGAAGAGCAGCATGGTGTAAAAGCAGACCGAAGGCGTGAACGTCATGTAGTCCCACAAACACAACGTCATCAACCCCTCTGGGACATACGCACCTGACAGGTCACACACACACACACACACACACACACACACTTAGATATACACACACTGATAAGTCATATATCCCTCAGACACACAGAGCAATAGCGTGTGTGCGCGTGCATGTGTGTGTGCAAGTGCATGTGTTTGTGTCTGTCTGGCCGTCTGTGTGTGTACTCACTCTAGCCAAAGAAGGGCGGTAGGGACCAGGCCATAGAGTAGAGCCAGGCAGCAGCCATGACGTAGAGGGCCCTACGTCTTGACATCACACCCATGGACGTCAGCGGCCGCGTAATGACGAAGTAGCGGTCCATGGCTATCACCAGCAGAGTCATCATACTGGTCATCCCGAACAATGCTCCACAGAACGCATACAGCTCACATGCTGGGGGGGGGGGGGGGGGGGTGGAGATAAGTAGAGAGATAGACAGAGAGAGAAAAAAAAGAGAGAACGAGAGAAAGAGGGATAGAGAGAGATAAATTGGATGTATGACAGCATGTTCCAGATCCTGCCAATATCCAGCAACTTTGCACAGCCAGTTAAGAGGAGTGGGACAACATTCCACAGGCCACAATCAATAGCCTGATCAACTCTATGCGAAATACCTGTGTTGCACTGCATGAGGCAAATGGTGGTTACATTTCTGATCCACTCCCCTAACTTTTTTTTAAAGGTATCTGTGACCAACAGAGTCATATCTTTATTCCCAGTCATGTGAAATCCATAGATTAGGGCCTAATGAATTTATTTAAATTGACTGATTTCCTTATATGAACTGTAACAGTAAAATCATTGAAGTTAAATGTCCACACCAGCTAAAGATGATGCCCAGAGCTTACCCATGATGTTGCACAACAATTTAAGTCAATTAGTCATAGTTTTAGTCTAAGTATGATATATTTGGACTTGAAGTGGGAAATCCAAAGTGGGAACTTAACGGAAATCCGTGTCAATTACGTGTACATTCTTTCTGAATTATGTGTCAGTTATAGGGCTGGCTTTAGTTAATTTGGAACCACCTACCTAGAAATATGTTAGCGCTAACACGTGTGGGCTCCTTACTTCCTGTTTACAACCTTTTGCTACTGTGGCTTACTGCGGTCTGCAATGCACTACGACTGTTGGGAGATGTTGGATGGGCTGATGCCAGTAAAACGGCGAGTAAGAAAATAGTTATGTTATTCTGATGAGTGGATGAAGTGGATAGGGGAAATGTCAACACAGCTAGGACACCTCGTGTAGATAGCTAGCAAGTAGCAGCTCCTCGCTAACTATACAAGTTTGGCTAGCTAGCCGGTGAAGTAAATCCATATGAAGAAAGTTAATAGATAGCTTTAGTTTTGTTACCAAATGCGAAGCTGTCTCCAAAACTGCAAGGTGTCTCCACAGTAATAAACCTAGCTGTCAAAGGGAATGTGCTTGCTGGCCAATGTGATACAAAATGCTACAAAGTAATATCAAAATGTGCAAACTTGTAAGGACAAAACATAATTATGTTTTAATTAACCAGCTAGCTTGCTTTCAAAGTTAAGAGATTGGGTGTATGTAGCTAGTGAAATTAGTTCATCCCTCAATTTTGCACTTCTGTGTCTAGCAGAGTAACATAGTGTGAGTACCTTATTGTGAAGGTAGGCCTATGTCACTGTAAATAACATAACTCACATGCCCAGAAAACGCCCAGAGGATTCTCTCTCGCCCAAAAAATTTAAATCAGGTCACCGTAAATGATTGTCCAAAATCCCTACACCACCTAGGTGAAATAGAGAAGGGTCAGGACTACTAGGCTGGACAATCATGGGTGGCTTGACCCGGGTGTTGATGTACACGGTGGGTAGGAACCAGTGAAGGCTGCTCAGAGGAAGAAGGGGAGGACCATCCTCCTCAGTGAATTTCATAAAAATGTAAATAGTGGAACATTAAAACAGTTATCGTTTTTAGATAAAACTATACTAAATATATTCACGTCACCAAATAATTGATTAAAACACACTGTTTTGCAATAAGGTCTACAGTAGCCTCAACAGAACTCTGTAGGGTACCACCATGGTGTAGCCCGAGGACAGCTAGTTTCCGTCCTCCTCTGGGTACATTGACTTCAATACAAAACCTAGGAGGCTCACGGTTCTCACTCCCTTCCATAGGCTTACACAGTAATTATGACAACTTCCGGAGGACATCCTCCAACCTATCAGAGCTCTTGCAGCCTGAACTGACATGTTGTCCATCCAATCAAAGGATCAGAGAATGAATCTAGTACTGAAAGCATAAGCTACAGCTAGCACTGCATTGCATAAAATGTGGTGAGTAGTTGACTCAAAGAGAGAGAAAGAACAAATCAATTTCTTAAAAAATGAAGGAGAAGCAAAAGATAGAGAGAGAGCTAGCTATATTTTGTTGTATTTTTTCCCTCTTTCATGTTCACTTACTTAGCTAGCGAATCCAGCTAGCTAGTTTAGCTTACTCAAACACCCGGCTCAAACAGAGAGGGATGCTATGTTAGCTAGCTGGCTATGACTATCCAACAATGGAACTCTTCCAAGTCAAGGTAAGCTTTTGGTTATATGAATTTATTGCCACTGTAACTGCGAAACTGCATAATTGTAGCGGGTTTACTAATGCGTTAGTTCTAGTAGCTATGTTGACTATGACGTTAGCTATGGTGACAACGATCTAGGCTGTGTGTAGCAGTTAGCGGTTACGACACAAAGGTTTGGTTTGTAACGTTTTTTTTTGCCTGGTCACAGACAGCTGATGTGTTGTGGTCCTCTGTAGCTCAATTGGTAGAGCATGGCGCTTGTAACGCCAGGGTAGTGGGTTCGATCCCCGGGACCACCCATATGTAAAAATGTATGCGCACATGACTGTATGTCGCTTTGGATAAAAGCGTCTGCTAAATGGCATATTATTATTATTGTGCACTGAAGTCCACAAGCGAAGGGGAAAAACGTTAGAGGACGAGAGAGCGTACGTGAGAAGGAATTGATGTGGCTGCTATGAATGTGAACTGTGTTTGCGTGTGATCAGGGGTGTATTCATTCCACTGATACTGTTGAAAAAAAATCTTAAACGGAAGCAAACGGAACGAAACTGGGATAAACATAACTGAATTTGTCCAATAGAAACTCTTGTTTGCCACTGTTGGACTAATGATCAGCTAGATGCAGGCAAGAGTGTGCAAGGCGGTATTGAATGTGTCACTGTCTGTCACCTTGATTACTCAAATAACATTACTCTTCAGTTTTTGCCTAAAATGACATCCTCAAATCTAACTGCCTGTAGCTCAGGACCTGAAGCAAGGATATGCATATTCTTGATACCATTTGAAAGGAAACACTTTGAAGTTTGTGGAAATTTGAAATTAATGTAGGAGAATATAACACATTAGATCTGGTAAAAGATAATATAAACAAAAAAAACATTTGAAATGCAAGAGAAAGGCCACAATATAATATTGCAGTTTAGGCACAAGTGGAGAGGGTCCATGAAGCCAATTCCCTGTTAATATGGATGGGGGCATAATCCCTACTCTGTCTCCTGTAGTCCACGATCAGCTCCTTTTACATTGAGGGAGAGGTTATTTTCCTGGCATCATTCCGCCAGGGCTCTAATCTCCTCCCTGTAGGCTGTCTCGTCGTTGTTGGTAATCAGGCCTACCACTGTCTTGTCACCAGTAAACTTAAGGATTGAGTTGGAGTCGTGCGTAGCCACACAGTCATAGTAAACAGGGAGTACAGGGAGATTTTTTCCCCAGCCAATTGTGTCGAAAATACTTTCATTACGCGAGGCTTTGATCAACACATTGTACACTAGTGGCACCTGCTGGTCAAAATAATTTAGAACAGCCAAATTATTATAAATGACATTGCACACGCCGTAGCGCGTGCGCAGGGTAGTCTTTTTGTCTTCTACCAAAACCAATACCAAACCAATCAGGTGGATGTTTGACAAAACAATGCTTCAGACGTCTGCTGGTGTCCTAGGTCTAAATAAATCCCTGATTAGAGGGGAGCAATGAACAAATGCAGTAGAACTGGCTTCATGGTCCAGAGTTGAGTTTAGCCTTGTTCACATTGGCAATTTGATATGACTCAAATCCCCCTCCAAAATAATATCAGATTCGAATGTATTCTTTTTCCTGCAGTCTGAACAGCCATAAAGTACATGGAATCGGATATTTCAAGCCACATTTCAAACCACCTTCGTAGGTTATTTGAAGTCAGATACAAATCTGATTCCTGGCCATGCAACTTGTGTCTGAATGGTAAAATGTAATTTCTTTGCCCTGAAGTTTTTTTTAGGCTGTTATTTGGCATATCTTGTTGCTTGCTGGCTACTCTGTTGACAGTTTGACAAGAACATGTGGTAGCTAACTAGCTTGTTTATTGTTCACAAACAAATTAGTGAATGTGCTAGAAATCTAAACAGCTACCTAGCTAGCTAGTTGACTGCTGTGGCTAGACAAAAAGGACTCATTTTGAAAGTTGGATAATCTTATCCTTTGAGGCTTTAAAAGCAACTGGGAAACGTTCATGGCAGGCATTGTTGTCACCTTACCTTGCTACATAACTTCTGAGTGATAGGAACCACGAACACCATCACCAATCAACCTAAACCACTGTGCACACACCCGTCGTTACTATGACAAATAAGGTAGCCATGTCAGCAAATGACTGCTGTCTCAACACACACAAATCCAATTTGGCCACTTTTAACTTGCTGTTTGGAAAGACAGTATTCCAAAACGGATTAGAAAACCAAAACTGATTTGAGCATTAAGGCCTGCAATGTGAACAAGGCTTTAGAGGGCCCTTCCTGATGAAACCAGTGACAGAGTCAGTGTAGTCGTTGATGTTATTCCCAGAGGCGACTCGGAACATATCCCAGTGGATTCCGAATGTTCCGACCGATGTTGCGCAGACCTTACTATCAGTGCTTCCTGCTTTAATTTCTGCCAAGAGGCGGGGAGGAGCACAATGGAGGCGTGATCTGATTTGCCGAAGGGAACGGCGGGGGAGGGCCTTGTAGCCGTCTCGGACTGGAGAATAACAGTGATCAGTACAGTAACAGTTATCAAGGTGACCTGTTGCCTACCCCAGAAACATCACTTTATCATAGTCATAATGCATGAGAACAGCACACTCACAGAAACACACACACATACACGCATGCACACCCGCACGAATGCACGCACACAGAGCTGTAACAGGGCGAAGCGAGGATGAATGACATACACACTCATTATTGCCTGAGTGTGTTATAACCATCTACATCTCACCCCCTTGTATTAACAACAATCTGTCAGCACAGCACCCAGCATCATGGGAATGTGTGTGTGTGTGTGTGTGTGTGTGTGTGTAAATATCTCAAAAACATATACTATGCTCTACAAACACATCAAATATCCAGATTGGGCTCTCTGCCGCTTTTGAAGTTATGGTAAATGTTATGAGCACCACCAACACAGTGAATGGATGCAAAGGGAACTCCCTCTGCTGGTGATTTGTTGAATGTGCAATCCTAAATGAGAGCTGGATTATTTATTTAACTTTTATTTTGACAGGAAGTCATGATGAGACAAAGGTATCTTTTACAAAGGAGCCCTGTAATTACAAAAATACACACAATAAATAAAAATATGAAATGCAAAATAATTATGAAACACGATTAAAGAAAACAAACACGTTTTTCAGTAAACATTTCCTCAATCACCAGTCTGAATTGCCCTAGAGGTACTAACACAAATCAAATCAGAATCAAATTGTATTTATCACGTGCCAAATACAACTGGTGTAGACTTTACAGTGAAATGCTTGCTTACGAAAAAATGGTAACTAACACAAGACAAATAAAAGATCAATGTGCAGCAGTACAAGGTACGTGAGGTAGATATGTACATGAAGGCAGGGTAAAGTGACTAGGCATCAGGATAGATAATGAGAGTAAAATAAAGAACAGAGTAGCATCAGCAAATGATGAGTGTACAAGTGTGTGTTATGTGTGTGTGCGTACGGACGTAGTGTTTGAATGTGTGAGGGATTTGTGTTGGAGTGACAGTGTAGTGTGTGTGAGTGAGTGTGTATATGGTGTGTATATAAAGTCTAGTGAGTGCTGGAAGTCAGTGCAAGATAGTCGTTTGGGAGTTCTGCATCTCTGGGCAGCTCATGGCTGGGTTTCCCTTTGTAATCCGTTATCGTCTGCAAGTCCTGCCACATACGACGAGTATTGTAGCCGGTGTAATAGGATTCTATCGTCCTCCTTTATTGTCCTTTTGCATGTTTGATGTCTCGTCGGAGGTCATAGCGGGATTTCTTGTATGCGTCCATGTCCGTGTCCCATTCATTGTAAGCGGTAGCTCTAGCCTTTAGCCCAGCATGGTTGTTGCCTGTGATCCATGGTTTTTGTTTGGGATACATTCTTATAGTCACTGTGAGGACAACATCGTCTATGCACTTGTTGATGAAGCCTGTGGATGTTGTGGTAAACTCCTCAATGTTATCGGCTGAATCCCGGTCCTTGATGAACTTCTTGGCCTTCCTGTGACACCAGGTGCTGTAGATGTCCTGGAGGACATGCAGTGTGACTCCGGTGATGCGTTGGGCTGACCGCACCACCCTCTAGAGAGCCCTGCAGTTGCAGATGGTGCAATTGCCATACCAGGCGGTGATACTGCCCGACAGGATGCTCTCAATCTGTAGAAGTTCATGAGGGTCTTAGGGGCCAAGCCGAATTTCATCAGCCTCCTGAGGTTGAAGAGGCGCAGTTGCGCCTTCTTCACCACACCAAGACAGTCGTGAAGAGGGCACGACAAAGCCTATTCCCCCTCAGGAGACTAAAAAGATTTGGCATGGGTCCTCAGATCCTCAAAAAATTCTACAGCTGCACCATCGAGAGCATCCTGACTGGTTGCATCACCGCCTGGTATGGCAACTGCTTGGCCTCTGACCGCAAGGCACTACAGAGGGTAGTGCGTACGGCCCAGTACATCACTGGGGCAAAGCTCCCTGCCATCCAGGACCTCTATACCAGGCGGTGTCAGAGGAAGGCCCTCAAAATTGTCAAAGACTCCAGTCACCCTAGTCATAGACTGTTCTCTCTGCTACCGCACGGCAAGCGGTACCGGAGTGCCAAGTCTAGGTCCAAAAGACTTCTCAACAGCTTCTACCCCCAAGCCATAAGACTCCTGAACAGCTAATCATGGCTACCCGGACTATTTGCACTGCCCCCCCACCCCATCCTTTTTACGCTGCTGCTACTCTGTTAAGTATTTATGCATAGTCACTTTAACTCTACCCACATGTACATATTGCCTCAACTGCCTCAACTGGCCGGTGCCCCCGCACATTGACTATGCAACGGTACCCCCCTGTATATATAGCCTCCCTACTGTCACTTTATTCTATTGTATATATAGCCTCCCTACTGTCACTTTATTTTTTACTTCTGCTCTTTTTTTTTTCTCAACACTTTTTTGTTGTTGTTTTATTCTTACTTTTTTGTTTAAAATAAATGCACTGTTGGTTAAGGGCTGTAAGTAAGCATTTCACTGTAATGTCTGCACCTGTTGTATTCGGCGCGTGTGACCAATAAAATTTGATTTGATTTGATTTGATTTGATTTGACACTGTCTGTGTGAATGGACCATTTCGGGTCATCAGCCACCGATGTGGATGGGGGCGTGCTCTCTCTGCGGTCTCTTGAGGTCCACGATCAGCTCCTTCATTTTGTTGACGTTGAGGGAGAAGTTATTTTTCTGGCACCACTCCACCAGGGATCTCACCTCCTCCCTGTAAGCTGTCTTGTCGTTATTGGTAATCAGGCCTACCACTGTTGTCATCAGCAAACGTGATGATTGAGTTGGAGACATGCATGGGTGAACAGGGAGTACAGGAGGGGGCTGAGCACGCACCCCTGTGGGGTCCCCGTGTTGAGGATCAGCGTGGCGGAGGTGTTGTTGCCTACCTTCACCACCTGGGGTCGGCCCGTCAGGAAGTCCAGAACCCAGTTGCATAGGGTGGGGTTCAGACCCAGGGCCCCGAGCTTAGTGATGATTAGAGACGATCCAATCGCCGATTACTTGTTTTTACAACTTCTGCGATGGTAGGCTCAGACTGCATGTATGTAGCGATAGACAAAGCAGCCAAATTAAATTCCGTAGGAGTCTTCAGACAAGGAGCATCCAGCATCGTGAAAAATTGCAGTACATACTCTTATGTTCTATCATGCATCCAATGATGTGCAATGACTTCCAAGGGAAAAACAATCCTCTTCTAGTCAGCTTTAAGCATGAAGTTCATCAAAGGAACACAATACAGCTTATTATTGATTTAATTCAGGAGGAAGAGTAGAAAGGCCTATTATTTAGCATCAGTACACTGTCATCCCCAGAGAAAGAAAGAGAGAGAGAGAGAGAGAGAGAGAGAGAGAGAGAGAGAGAGATAAAAAGAGAGTGATAAAGAGAGAGAGGACTCCAAACAAAGTAACGGTCGAATCTCCAGGAATGGAAGGACTTCATTAGTTGTCATTAAACCTCTAGGAAGTCATTTGCCCTTCTCTTCCAAGGTGTTATCTTCATAATCCTATTTATATGGTTACCTTTTTCTCCAAAGATCCACCTGTTGTGCATGCTGTTGATGAAGAAGATGGGGGTCTGAGTCACACACATGAGGAAGTCTGTTAACGCAGGTTAATAATGAACATGTTGGCCGTAGTACGCAACCTCTTACTCCTGGAGAGAGAGACGGAGGGAGGTACGGGGGAGAGAGAGAGAGAGAGAAGGGTGGAGGAGAGAGAGTGGGAGAGAGGAGAGGGAAAGGAGGGAGAAAGTAAGGGAGAGGAGAGGAGAGTGGAGGTAGAGGATACAGGGATGGGGAGAGAGAGAGGGAAGGAGATGGAGGAATGAGAAGAAGGGGTTAGTAATCGTACATGCACATTTACATTATTGTTCTATTTTTTTCTCTTTGTCAATTTCTGATAAATAACTTGAACCAGTCGACTGGACGAATGGAACGGGACAGTACGTTCGGTATAAGCACGCAAAACATTAACTTCCTCAGATAGACCCGAAGGTCCAGAATGGGGCGCATCCCCCCCCCCACCACCCTTTGGGAACCAGAAAGTACCAGGATTAGAAGCTGAGATGGCTTTCTTCCTCTGGTATCACTCTGATAGCCCTTTAGCTTAAAAGAGAGGAGATTTCCTGCTCTTGTATGTGTGCTGAGTTGCCGGTCGCAGCTGATTCCAGAATGCCGTTGAAGGCAGGAGGTCTCAGAGCAAACTGCAGTCTGTAGCCCTTGGTAACTATGGATAGGACCCTAGGCGAGATTGCACATGCGCACCAGTTGTCTACTCTCTTGGCGAGCAGCCCACGGTGGAGGCTGACTCTTGCTCATCAGTGGTGCATGGGCTCCCACTAGTGGTGGCAGAACGAGTTGCTCTTTCATAGTATTTTTGCTCTGTGCCCTTGGCAAGACGCCTGGTTGCTACAGAGGTGTTTTATTTAAAGAGACAGTGTAGTGACACTGGAAATTGGTGACCGCACTTGGTGGCGACTGGCAATTTGTCTCCCTCCCTTGGCTGAAAAAGAACGAGCCGAGGGGAGAGCTGTGGCATGGAGGGCACTCGAGGGTAGAGTAGATGGCTGCCGTTTTACAGCCCTCTAACCAATTCTGCTATTATGTGTGTTTTTTGGCGTTATTTGTAATTTATTCTGTACATAATGTTTCTGCCACTGTCTGTTATGACCAAAAAGAGCTTCTGGATATCAGGACAGCGAATACTCACCTCGTATTGGACGAAGATCTTTTCTTCAACGAGTCGGACGCGAAGGATATCCTACAGACACCCGACAAGGCCCAAATCCCTGTCATTCGCATGAGAAAGAGACGGAGATATCGTGGACGTAGGTCGGGGTGCCTTGTAAGGATCCGACGGCGAGCGAGCAAACTGCCTCTTCCATCAATCCTATTAGCCAATGTTCAATCATTTGAAAATAAGGTAGACGACCTATGATTACGGTTATCCTACCAACGGGACATTAAAAACTGTAATATCTTATGTTTCACCGAGTCGTGGCTGAACGACGACATTGATAACATACAGCTGGCGGGATATACGCTACATCGTCAGGATAGAATGGCTGACTCCGGTAAGACAAGGGGTGGCGGTCTGTGTATATTTGTAAACAACAGCTGGTTCAAAAAATCGAATACTAAGGAAGTCTCAAGGTTTTGCTCGCCTGAGGTAGAGTATCTCATGATAAGCTGTAGACTACACTATTTACCATGAGACTTATCTTCTATATTTTCCATAGCTGTCTATATACCACCACAAACCAATGCTGGCACTAAGACTGCACTCAATGAGCTGTATAAGGCCATAAGTAAACAGGAAAACGCTCATCCAGAGGCAGCGCTCCTAGTTGCTGGGGACTTTAATGCAGGGAAACTTAAATCCGTTCTACCTAATTTCTACCAGCATGTTAAATGTGCATCCAGAGGGAAAAAAACTCTAGACCACCTTTACTCCACACACAGAGACGCATACAAAGCTCTCCCTCGCCCTCCATTTGGCAAATCTGACCATAACTGTATCCTCCTGATTCCTGCTTATAAGCAAAAGCAGGAAGCACCAGTGACTCGGTTAATAAAAAAGTGGTCAGATGACGCAGATGCTAAGCTACAGGACTGTTTTGCTAGCACAGACTGGAATATGTTCCGGGATTCTTCAGATAGCATTGAGGAGTACGCCACATCAGCCACTGGCTTCATCAATAAGTGCATCGATGACGTCATCCCCACAGTGACCGTACGTACATACCAGAAGCCATAGATTACAGGCAACATCCGCACTGAGCTAAAGGGTAGAGCTGCCGCTTTCAAGGAGGGGGACTCTAACCCGGATGCTTATAAGAAATCCCGCTATGCCCTCCGACGAACCATCAAACAGGCAAAGAGTCAATACAGGACTAAGATTGAATCGTACTACACAGGCTCTGACGCTCGTCGGATGTGGCAGGGCTTGAAACCTATTACAGACTACAAAGGGAAGCACAGCCGCAAGCTGCCCAGTGACACAAGCCTACCAGATGAGCTAAATTACTATGCTCGCTTCGAGGCAAGCAACAATGAAGCATGCATGAGAGCACAAGCTGTTCCGGATGACTATGTGATCACGCTCTCCGTAGCCGATGTGAGTAAAACTTTTAAGCAGGTCAACATTCACAAGGCCGCAGGGCCAGACGGATTACCAGGACGTGTACTCCGAGCATGTGCTGACCAACTGGCAAGTGTCTTCACTGACATTTTCAACATGTCGCTGACTGACTCTGTAATACCAACATGTTTCAAGCAGACCACCATAGTCCCTGTGCCCAAGGGCACTAAGATAACCTGCCTAAATGACTACCGACCTGTAGCACTCACATCTGTAGCCATGAAGTGCTTTGAAAGGCTGGTCATGGCTCACATCAACACCATTATCCCAGAAACCCTAGACCCACTCCAATTCGTATACCGCCCCAACAGATCCACAGATGATGCAATCTCTATTGCAATCCACACTTCCCTTTCCCACCTGGACAAGAGGAACCTCTGGTGGCATGTCTTTTGGGGTATGCATGGGTGTCCGAGCTGTGTGCTAGTAGTTTAAACAGACAGCTTGGTGCATTCAGCATGTCAACACTTCTTACAAAAACAAGCAGTGATGAAGTCAATCTCTCCTCTACTTTGAGTCATGAGAGATTGACATGCATATTTATGTTAGCTCTCCGTGTACAGTTAAGGGCCAGCCATGCTGCCCTGTTCTGAGCCAATTGTAATTTTCCTAAGTCCCTCTTTGTGGCACCTGACCACACGACTGGACAGTAGTCCAGATGCGATAGTGTTGTTAAGAAGGCAGAGCAGCACTTTATAATGGACATACAGTGCCTTGCAAAAGTATTCATCCCCCTTGGTGTTTTTCCTATTTTTTTGCATTACAACCTGTAATTTAAATGGATTTTTATTTGGATTTCATGTAATTGACATACACAAAATAGTCCAAATTGGTGAAGTGAAATTAAAAACATAACTTGTTTCAAAAAATTCGAAACAATAAATAACGGAAAAGTGGTGCGTGCATATGTATTCACCCCCTTTGCTATGAAGCCCCTAAATAAGATCTGGTGCAACCAATTACCTTCAGAAGTCACATAATTAGTTAAATAAAGTCCACATGTGTGCAATCTAAGTGTCACATAATCTCAGTATATATACACCTGTTCTGAAAGGCCCCAGAGTCTGCAACACCACTAATCAAGGGGCACCACCAAGCAAGCTGCACCATGAAGACCAGGGAGCTCTCCAAACAGGTCAGGGACAAAGTTGTGGAGAAGTACAGATCAGGGTTGGGTTATAAAAAATATCTGAAACTTTGAACATCCCATGGAGCACCATTTAATCCATTATTAAAAAATAGAAAGAATATGGCACCACAACAAACCTGCCAAGAGAGGGCCACCCACCAAAACTCATGGACCAGGCAAGGAGGGCATTAATCAGAGAGGCAACAAAGAGACCAAAGATAACCCTGAAGGAGCTGCAAATCTCTACAGCGGAGATTGGAGTATCTGTCCATAGGAACCCTTTAAGCCGTACACTCCACAGAGCTGGGCTTTACGGAAGAGTGGCCAGAAAAAAGCCATTGCTTAAAGAAAAGAATAAGCAAACACGTTTGGTGTTCGCCAAAAGGCATGTGGGAGACTCCCCAAACATATGGAAGAAGGTACTCTGGTCAGATGAGACTAAAATTGAGCTTTTTGGCCATCAAGGAAAACGCTATGTCTGGCGCAAACCCAACACCTCTCATCACCCCGAGAACACCATCCCCACAGTGAAACATGGTTGCGGCAGCATCATGCTGTGGGGATGTTTTTCATCTGCAGGGACTGCGAAACTGGTCAGAATTGAAGGAATGATGGATGGCGCTAAATACAGGGAAATTCTTGAGGGAAACCTGTTTCAGTCTTCCAGATATTTGAGACTGGGACGGAGGTTCACCTTCCAGCCGGACAATGACCCTAAGCATACTGCTAAACTTTTTGGACGAGATGGGTCCCATTATGCCTGGCAAAAACCAAACTCTGCATTCCACAGTAAGAACATCATACCAAAGGTCAAGCATGGTGGTGGTGGTGTGATGGTTTGGGGATGCTTTGCTGCCTCAGGACCTGGACAACTTGCCTTAATAGAAGGAACCATGAATTCTGCTCTGTATCAGAGAATTATACAGGAGAATGTCAGACCATCCGTCTGTGAGCTGAAGCTGAAGCGCAGCTGGGTCATGCAGCAAGACAATAATCCAAAACACACAATCAAGTCTACATGAAAATTGCTAAAAAGCAACAAATTGGAAGTTTTGGAATGGCCTAGTCAAAGTCCAGACCTAATCCCAATTGAGATGTTGTGGCAGGACTTGAAACGAGCAGTTCATGCTTGAAAACCCACACGTCACTGAGTTAAAGCAGTTCTGCATGGAAGAGTGAGCCAAAATCTCTCCACAGCGACGTGAGAGACTGATCAACAACTACAGGAAGCATTTGGTTGGAGTCATTGCAGCTAAAGGTGGCACAACCAGTTATTGAGTGTAAGGGGGCCATTACTTTTTTCACACAGGGGAATTGGGTGTTGCATAACTTTGTTTATGAAATAAATGAAATAAATATTTAATTGTTGTGTTATTTGTTCACTTATGTTCCCTTTATCTAATATTCGGTTTTGGTTGAAGATCTGATAACATTCAGTATCACAAATATGCAAAAGTAGAGAAAATTAGAAAGGGGGCAAATACTTTCATAGCACTGTATATGTCAATACAGAGAGGTGCCAATTCCATCAGGAAGCTGTCTCCTTTCTGGGTTACCAGATCGGCCCGCAAGGAGTGATGATGGATGGTAAGAAAGTAGATGCTGTCAGGTCATGGCCAGTCCCAACCACCATAAAGGGGTTACAACGTTTTTTGGGGTTTGCCAACTTCTACCGCCGTTTCATCAAGAACTTTAGCTCTATCGCCTTTCCTCTTACGGGTATGGAAAGCCTTAATAGAGAAGCTGGGGGTCACGGTCAGCCTCACTTCTGGGTACTGGCCTTAGTCTAACGGGCAGGTGGAGAGGATGAATCAGGAGCTGTGGAGGTTCCTGAGGAGTCACTGCCAGGGCCGGCAGGGGTAGTGGGCCCGATTCCTTCCCTGGGCGGAGTACGCCCAGAATTCATTGCGTCACTCCTCCACCGGGCTGACTCCCTTCCAGTGTGTTCTGGGTTATCAACCAGCCCTGGCTCCGTGGACCTGGAGCCAGACCAACGCTCCTGCGGTGGACAAGTGGTTCAGGCGTGCAGAAGAGATTTGTAATGATGCCCACATGAGTGGCATGGTGAAGCATGGTGGTGGCAGCATCATGCTGTGGGGATGTTTTTCAGTGGCAGGGACTGGGAGACTAGTCAGGATCGAGGGAAAGATTAACGGAGCAAAGTACAGAGAGATCCTTGATGAAAACCTGCTCCAGGGCACTCAGGTCCTCAGAATGGAGTGAAGGTTCACCTTCCAACAGGACAACGACCCTAAGCACACAGCCAAGGACAAGTCTCTGAATGTCCTTGAGTGGCCCAGCCAGAGCCTGAAAATAGCTGTGCAGCGATGCTCCCCAGCCAACCTGACAGAGCTTGAGAGGATCTGCAGAGAAGAATGGGAGAAACTCCACAAATTCAGGTGTGCCAAGCTTGTAGCGTCATATCCAAGAAGACTCGAGGGTGTAATCTCTGCCAAAGGTGCTTCAATAAAGTACTGAGTAAGGGTCTGAATACTTATGTAAATGTGATAGTTCAGTTTTTTATTTTGAATACATTGGCAAACATTTCTTAAAACCTGTTTTTGCGTTCTCATTATGGGGTATTGTGTGTAGATTGATGAGGGAAAAAAACGATTTAATCCATTTTAGAATAAGGCTGTAACGTAACAAAATGTGGAGAAAGTCAAGGGGTCTGAATACTTTCCGAATGCATTGTATAGTGTATCACAGTTATAGAAAGTTAATCGTTTCTGTAACCGTTACATAAAATGTTGTTGCTGTTCCAGCCAGCTTCGTGCAAATGTATTTCTGTATTTAAAATACAAAATACATGCATTTTACTTAAATACATTTAAAAATACAACTATTTAGTAGGTTATTTTGATACACTGATCATACATTGATCTACATTGTATTTTCTAATTATATTTTCTAATTTTAGCCCATCCCTGGCTACGTTGAAAAACAGTACTATACACTAAAATGTTTGAGTTGTTGAGAAAAAATGTTGGTAGCTTCTACAGACAGATTAGTCTTCTCTTTTCAGCAGTAGGCATTTGCTTTCCAAACTACTTTTTCCCATGATTGTATTTAGAAATTTGGGAAAGGCTGATACAACAATAGACATAGAATCCATAGAATCCATACAACGGACATGCCCATTCAAGTCAGGTCTGGCAGCCATTGTGAGCGTACCCATGGGTTTACCAGTCAAATTGACAGGGTTAGAAGTGGAAATCCCTTCTATGGATTATATTTCTATGGCCGTAATGCAACAGCAACAGTTTACCCGAAGCATGGAGAGAGAGTGTGGTTTGGAAGATGGATAAGACGTTTCGGATAATAGCAGCAAATCTATTTAAATATAAAAAGTTGTTATAGGCCTATAGGGAGATAAAACTAAAACTGAGGGAGCATAAGTTTCAACTTAGGTGGCAACACCCCCATTTGCCCCTTTGTGTTGCCGGGCCCACTGACCAAGATTGCATTAACTGAATTTAACCCATGACCCAGACTCTAACCACATCTAAAGAAGATATATCTCTTTGGTCCATTGTTCGTGTCTGAAGAGAGTCACTTGATCCTGTAGCTGTATTGTCTTTATAGGCCATGTCCATAACAACTAGTGGATAAATGAGTTGTTGTACATCAATAAAGGACTCAGCTTTCGCAGGCACGCAGAAGCACACACACACACACACACACACTGTCAATAGTGGAGCACAGTGGGTGCAAGGCTCTCTGTTGCCTAATTAACAGATTGTTCTGGGAAAGCCCCAGCCCTCTACATTGATTAGGACATAATATGATTGATTTGGTTAATTATTTATTGATTTTGTTCATCATTTGGGAAACACGGGTTTGTGCTCGTGGATGATTCCGAGGCTCTGATTCCCGCCACCACTGCCTCTCTCTCTCTCTCTCTCTCTCTCTCTCTCTCTCTCTCTCTCTCTCTCTCTCTCTCTCTCTCTCTCTCTAATGTTCATTCACTCATTTGCGCAGCTGAATGAGCAGCACCTGATGTGCGAGTCAGGCTCGAGTCAACACAACACATACAGTGTAACGGAAAACTAATTTCAGGTATTATTAACAGTAAAAAACAGTGATGTGTTACTGCAGCATACTGTAAATAATGGTGCATTGCTGTATTTGGAATGGTGCTGTAATTCCACCCCACAGAATACAGTACCATACCATATCTTTGGAGTGCCAAAAACCTTTTGACCACTAGTGGGTGCATGGTATTGTTGTTTCTGGCTCATTATCATACTTTGAGTTGTGCCTTGTAAGAGGCTATATTTGTTGCACCCCTATTTGGTGCACCCGTGAGTGAGAATGCTGTACCAATTTAACTCATATGTGGTTATAGTGCCCCATGAAATGTTAAATGTATAGGGGACAGATTGGAGTGGCAGCAAGTCTTAAACCTTAAAGGGGTGAGCAGTTTGGAATCCTTTCAAGGCCTCTAGAAGTGCAAATATAAAACACCAAATAATCATTAATATGCTGTAATGTGTAAACACTTTACCTAACAGTCAACCTGCTTGCCCCAATCCTTTTTAATTACAGTAAAATACTGTGAAATACAAACCATCACCTCAATGAATTTCGTTTATTAATTAATTCATTCATTCCGATTATGGTAGCGTTTACTTTTTTACACTATAATACAGTCAATGTTACGGTATTGTACTGTGTCATTACACAGTACTTGATTTGATACCATATTTATATTACAGTAGGTGTACTGTAAAATGAAATTCAGAATTTTACTTGCCACTGAGAAGTCTGTAAGATACTGTCAACCCCTTTACAGTGTAGGCTACTCACTTCATAAACATAGTAGCAAGTTGTTTGTACTTTGTAAGCCCATACATAGCCTACACATGGGACTAAATAAAGTTTATTCAATCACTTGAATGACGGTTAAAAAGATGGCAAATCCACAGTGTGCTATATGTACGCTATTATTATAGCATAAATCACAGATGCGCTACATAGGCTATTGTTATTATCCTAAATCACAACAAAACACCTGTCGACAGGAGAGGAGACGAAACAGGATACCGAAGATAAAATTTCGATCAAACAGCCTCTCTCTCCAGAGCTGCCAGACTTTTACGCACCACGTACCAGTGGGATAGCGGTGCACGCAGAAAACCGGGGCATTCCGTTACAACATCAATCAACCCCTCTGTATAGCCTAGGCTAATGTAGATGTTATATAGGTATGGTATACTGTCGTAGTAAATATATTATGTTATAGCTTGGTCTGACTAAAATCTTGTGCATAACCCATCTTGTGTTGGGCCTTGGGATTTAATACAATGCACAAAGACTTCTATCTTGTCGGCCTTATCAGCAGGTGGCTATGGACAACACCCACGCCATAGGTCTCTCAGCTCTCCCAAACTCACGAGTTATTGCTCTGAGGACATACACACACACACCCCCCCACACACACACACATACACACACACACACACACACACACATCATCATCGTTAAACATACACACACATACACACACACACACACACACACATACACACACACACACATATACACACACATACACACACATACACACACATCATCATTGTTAAGCACACACACACAAAAAACCCCTTCTCTTAGGAACATCTGAAGACAGAGAACCCGACTCAGAGCCAATGCAATGGAGATGACCTCGACCAACTCATCAGGACCAATCGGAAGATCAGAACTACTAGAATCAACCTACTTTATTTTATTGTATAAAATGTCAGCACACAATGTTTTGGGCGCGCTCTCAGATATCTCCCTACGAGATTGACGAACGGGTCCGTGCACGCTATTTACAGATATCTTTACCTCTGAATAAACTGCCTTATATTATACAATCATCCACCTTGTCCGAAAGTCTCTACTTGGTCTCCGTTCTCCAGTAAACTTGTTTCATCAACAATACCCTAACACATGTTTGATTGCTGCCTTCTAGTGACAGGTCTCTCTCTCTCCTAAAAGAGATGACACCATGGTCTATTCTGACACAGAGAATAACCAAATAAACGATAAATAACTTAAGTGAAATAGATAACTTATCGGTCAACCAGCCTACCGAGGTGGACGCCGGCGGCAGCTCCATCAGGCGATGCGTGCTCACAGAGCTGATGTTCCGAGGCGCAAGAGACGGGTCTGGTGTGGGGATGCTGCCCGCGCTGAGTGGCGAGCGTGAGCTCATTCTGGCCACGGGTTAGTGCAAGTCAAATAGCTAGAGAGAGAGGGAGAAGGGAAAACCCGTTAGTAGAGTGCTCTCCTTCAGTTCCACACTCTCACTAACTCTCTCTCTGTTTAAATGTGGTTCCCAATCAGAGACAACCAGCCACAGCTGACACTCGTTGCCTCTGATTGAGAACCACACTGGCCAACATAGAAATAGAACACATAGAATTTACACACACTGGCTCAACATATAGAGTCCCCAGAGCCAGGGTGTGACAGTACCCCCCCCCCCCCCAAAGGCGCGGACTGCGACCGCGCCTCAACATAAACCAAACAGGGGAGGGCTGGGTGGGCATTCCTCCTCGGAGGCGGTTCCGGCTCCGGGCTTGACCCCCACCCTTCAACCATCCCCCCGTAGCGCCCCTGGTCCGGTCTGGCCCCGCTGGCTGGAGCTGGACTGGACATCGTAGGAGCGGATAGCTTAGGCTCCGGTGTGGAGCCGGTGACCGGTACCTGAACAGGCACCGGTGACCCAGGCACGGGTTGTGCCGGACTGACGACGCGCACCCCTGGCTTGGTGCGTGGAGCAGGAACGGGCCGGACCGGGCTGACGACGCGCACCCCTGGCTTGGTGCGTGGAGCAGGAACGGGCCGGACCGGGCTGACGATGCGCACCCCTGGCTTGGTGCGTGGAGCAGCAACGGGCCGTACCGGGCTGACGACTTGCACCCCTGGCTTGGTGCGAGTGGCAGGAACAGGCCGGGCCGGGCTGACGATGCGCACCCCTGGCTTGGTGCGTGGAGCAGGAACGGGCCGGACCGGGCTGACGATGCGCACCCCTGGCTTGGTGCGTGGAGCAGGAACAGGCCGGACCGGGCTGACGACGCGCACCGTAGGCTTGGTGCGAGGGGCAGGAATGGGCCGGACCGGGCTGGCGACGCACACCATTAGCTTGGTGCGAGGAGCAGGAACAGGCCAGGCCGGGCTGGCGACGCGCACCGTAGGCTTGGTGCGAGTGGCAGGAACAGGCCGGGCCGGGCTGGCGACGCGCACCAGGGGCTTGGTGCGGGGAGCAGGAACAGGCCGGGCCGGGCTG
Organism: Coregonus lavaretus; assembly: GCF_964263955.1. Lineage (NCBI taxonomy): Eukaryota > Metazoa > Chordata > Actinopteri > Salmoniformes > Salmonidae > Coregonus > Coregonus lavaretus. The sequence goes on along the minus strand of NC_140012.1, from coordinate 17,729,567 downwards.
GCGACGCGCACCATTAGCTTGGTGCGGGGAGCAGGAACAGGCCGGGCCGGGCTGGCGACGCGCACCGTAGGCCTGGTGCGGGGAGCAGGAACAGGCCGGGCCGGGCTGGCGACGCGCACCCTTAGCTTGGTGCGGGGAGCAGGAACAGGCCGGGCCGGGCTGGCGACGCGCACCCTTAGCTTGGTGCGGGGAGCAGGAACAGGCCGGGCCGGGCTGGCGACGCGCAACATTAGCTTGGTGCGGGGAGCAGGAACAGGCCGGGCCGGGCTGGCGACGCGCACCGTAGGCTTGGTGCGAGGGGCAGGAACAGGCCGGGCCGGGCTGGCGACGCGCACCGTAGGCTTGGTGCGAGTGGCAGGAACAGGCCGGGCCGGGCTGGCGACGCACACCCTAGGCTTGGTGCGAGTGGCAGGAACAGGCCGGGCTGGGCTGGCGACGCGCACCGGAGACTTGGTGCGAGGAGCAGGAACAGGCCGGGCCGGGCTGTGGAGACGGATAGGAGGCCTGGAGTGAAGAGCTGCCACAACCCGTCCTGGCTGAATGCCTACCTTCACACACTCTGTGTGAGGCATCAGCACAGGACGTACAGGGCTGTGTACCCGTACTGGCATAACAGCACGTGACACTGGCGCAGGATATCCGGGACCGAGGAGAGGCACTGGAGGCCATGAGCGCTGAGCCGGCACACTCCGTCCTGGCTGCATGCCCACCTTCGCACGACACGTGCGGGGTGCTCGCACAGGACGTACCGGACTATGCCGGACCACTCGTGGCACAGTACGCAGCTCCGCATACCCCGGAACCTGCCCAGTCTCATGCTGCCATGCCTGAGTACGGGGAGTTGGCTCTGCTCTCCATCCAGGCTCTGCCAACCTGCCTTCTGGCCCCCCAAACCCGGTGGCCTCCTCTCCTAATCTCCCAATTCGCCCTGTGGCAGCCTCCTGCTGCCCAGTCGCCCATGCTGTGTGCCCCCCCCTAAGAAATGTTTGGGGTTGCCTCTCGTCCGTCCGACGACGACACTGTTGACGCCGCTGCTCCTCTCTCGCCAGGGCCTTAATCTTAGCCCATGGCCCTTTTCCCCCGAGCATGTCCTCCCAGGACCACAATTGGCCCACCTGGGCCATCGCCAACCTCTCCAGCTCCTTACCCGGCGCTTCCTCCCATGTCCAGGCTGCCTGCTCCTGGACACGCTGCTTGGTCCTGGTATGGTGAGATCTTCTGTCACGATCGTTAGAGTGAGTGGACCAAGGCGCAGCGTGATGAGCGAACATACTTTATTATCTATAGAGATAACACGAACAAAACAACAAACGATAACGACACGTGAAGTCCTTTTTTTGGATTTCACATGACTGGGAATACAGATATGCATCTGTTGGTCACAGACACCTTTAAAAAAAAATGGGCCGTGGATCAGAAAACAAGTCAGTATCTGGTGTGACCACCATTTGCCTCATGCAGCGCAACATCTCCTTCGCATACAGTTGATCAAGCTGTTGATTGTGGCCTGTGGAATGTTGTTCCTCTCCTCTTCAATGGCTGTGCGAAGTTGCTGGATATTGGTGGGAACTGGAACATGCTGTCGTACACGTCCATCCAGGGCATCCCAAACATGCTCAATGAGTGACATGTCTGGTGAGTATGCAGGCCATGGAAGACCTGGGACATTTTCAGCTTCCAGGAATTGTGTAGAGATCCTTGTAACATGGTGACGTGCATTATCATGCTAAAACATGAGGTGATGGCAGCGGATTAATGGAACGACAATGGGCCTCAGGATCTCGTCACGGTATCTCTGTGCATTCAAATTGCCATATATAATGCAATTGTGTTCGTTGTCCGTAGCTTATGCCAGCCCACATCATAACCCCACCGCCACGACAGGGCACTGTTCACAACGTTGACATCAGCAAACCGCTCGCCCACACAACGGTAGAGTTGAAACCGGGATTCATCCGTGAAGAGCACACTTCTCCAGGGTGCCAGTGGCCATCGAAGGTGAGCATTTGCCTACTGAAGTCGGTTACGACGCCAAACTGCAGTCAAGTCAAGACCCTAGTGAGGACAACGAGCATGCAGATGAGCTTCCCTGAGATGGTTTCTGACAGTTTGTGCAGAAATTCTTCGGTTGTGAAAACTCACAGTTTCATCAGCTGTCCAGGTGGCTGGTCTTAGACAATCCTGCAAGTGAAGGAGCCGGATGTGGAGGTACTGGGCTGGCGTGGTTACACGTGGTCTGCGGTTGTGAGGCCAGTTGGACGTATTGCCAAATTCTCTAAAATGACATTGGAAGTGGTTTATGGTAGAGAAATTAAGATTAAATTATCTGGCAACAGCTCTGGTGGACATTCCTGCAGTCAGCATGCCAACTGCACGCTCCCTCAAAACTTGAGACTTCTGTGGCATTGTGTTGTGTGACAAACCTGCACATTTTAGAGTGGCCGTTTATTGTCCCCAGCACAAGGGGCACCTGTGTAATTATCATGCTGTTTAATCAGCCACTTGATATGCCACACCTGTCAGGTGGATGGATTATTTTGGCAAAGGAGAAATGCTCACTAACAGGGATGTAAACAAATTTGTGCACAAAATTTGAAAGAAATAAGCTTTTTGTGAGTATGGAACATTTCTGGGATCTTTTATTTCAGCTCATGAAAAATGGGACCAACACTTTACATGTTGCATTTATATTTTTGTTCAGTACAAATACTGAGCTATATTGTATGCAAACAAGTAATAAGAAAATAAGAATAGGTGTCAAAATTATTGCTACCCCTGTTTTCAATATTATGTGCACCCTCCCCTTGAAAGGATAACAGCACAGCCTTTTTTTATAATGTTTTATGAGATTGGAGCTCTTAGACTATTCCTCCATACAGAATATTTCCAGATCCTTGATATCCTTTGGTCTGCACTTACGGACTTCCCTCTTCAATTCAAACCACAGGTTTTCAATGTTGTTCAAGTCCGGAGACTTGTTTATTTACCAATGACCTTTTTTTGTAGATTTTGTTGTGTGCTTGGTGTCATTGTCTTGCTGGAAAATCCACTTGCGGCCAAGCTTCAGCCTCCTGGCAGAGGCAACCAGGTTTATGGCTGAAATGTCCTGGTTTATGATGTCGTTGACCTTAACAAGGGCCCCAGGGCCAGCAGAAGCAAAACAGCACCAAAACATAAAAGATCCATCACCATATTGTAGTAGGTATGAGGTTCTTTTCTGCATATCCATCCTTCTTTCGAGGCCAAACCCACCTGGTGTGTGTGGCCAAAGAGCTCTATTTTTGTCTCATCTGACCATAGCACCCGGTTCCAATCCAAGTGCCAATGGCGTTTAGCAAACTCCAGGCATTTACATTTGTTGGTTGCTCTCAATAAAGGCTTTTTTATGGCAACCCTTCCAAATAGGCTATTGGCATGGAGATGGCGTCTAATTGTAGATTTGGAGACTTGGTGAGCCCAAAATGCATCCAAGTCCTGTAATTTTCCAACTGTGGCTGTTGGACATTTCTTTGCCTCCCAAACCATCTTCCTCACTGTGCGTGGGGACAAGATACATGTGTCCTCTATCAGACAAGTTTACCAGTGTTCCAGTGGTTAATGTTGCCCTAATAGTTTAAGTTGTATACTTGTTTTTTCATTCTTTTTTTTTTTACCCATTGCCTGATTTATGAACGTCAACAACCATTTGTCTCTTTTCATTGTGAGTTCTTTGTCTTTCAAATCAAATCAAATGTTTATTGTCACATGCTTCGTAAACAACAAGTGTAGATTAACAGTGAAATGCTTACATACAGGTCCTTTTCCAACAATGCAGAGTTAAGATAAAAATTACCTAGTGAATGACCTGCAGAGAGCTAGGACCAAAGTAACAAAGCCTACCATCAGTAACACACTACGCCGGCAGGGACTCAAATCCTGCAGTGCCAGACGTGTCCCCCTGCTTAAGCCAGTACATGTCCAGGCCCGTCTGAAGTTTGCTAGAGTGCATTTGGGTTGCCAGGACCGGTGGTTAGTAGACCGGTGACGTTGAGCGCTGGAACGGGAGAGCAGGAGTAGACGTAACAATAATGTAGTCAAACATTTATCCAGATTTTAAAGGGCCCTAACAGTCAAGTAGGACTGAGAGTTGCACCCGTGCATCGTTTACAGAAATCTGAATACCATCACCACGAAGTACCACTAACCTCTCCCGTTGGTGCCGGCCGCGATCGAACAACTCCGCGGGGCCCGTTTTATTTACCAAGTTGGGCCTTTGGAGTGCCTGCAATTTGATCCGCATCCGGGAGGGGGATGAATGGAAGACGGCCTTCAGCACGATGTCTGGTCACTACGAGTACTTGGTGATGCCTTTTGGATTAGCCAATATTCCGTTGGTGTTCCAGGCATTTATCAATGAGGGGTTCCGGGACATGCTTGGACACCAGGTAGTCGTGTATATCGACGACCCAGCCTACCTTGGAGGATCACATCGCTCACAACCAAGTAGTCCTGGAACGCCTCCTGGCCAACCAACTGTACATCAAAGCGGAGAAATGTAAATTCCATCAGGAGGATGTCTCCTTTTTGGATTACCAGATCAGCCCACAAGGAGTCGTGATGGATGAGAAGAAGGTGGATGCTGTCAGGTCATGGCCAGTCTCAACCACCATAAGGGGTTACAAAGTTATTTGGGGTTTGCCAACTTCTACCGCCGATTCATTAAGAACTTTAGATTGATCGCCTCTTCTCTCACTACTCTCCTCAAGGTTGGTCCCCGGAAGTTAGGGTGGAATCCTGCAGCTGACGAAGCCTTCCGCCTACTGAAGGGAAGTTTCAACTCCGCCCCGTTGCTCAAACATCCATATCCTACGCTGCCTGTCGTGGTGGAGGTCGACGCTTCAGAAGCACAGTTGCTTGCGAAAGTATTCACCCCGCTTGGCATTTTTCCTATTTTGTTGCCTTACAACCTGGAATTAAAATGTATTTTTGGGGGGTTTGTATAATTGAATTTACACAACATGCCTACCACTTCGAAGATGCAAAATAATTTTTTTTGTGAAACAAACAAGAAATAAGAAAAAAAAAACAGAAAACTTGAGCGTGCATAACTATTCTCTCCCCCCCCCCCCCCTTTGCCCATTCTTCAAGGCAAAACTGCTCCAGCTCCTTCAAGTTGGATGGGTTCCGCTGGTGTACAGCAATCTTTAAGTCATACCACAGATTCTCAAGTCTGGGCTTTGACTAGGCCATTCCAAGACATTTAAATGTTTCCCCTTAAACCACTCGAGTGTTGCTTTAGCAGTATGCTTAGGGTCATTGTCCGGCTGGAAGGTGAACCTCCGTCCCAGTCTCAAATCTCTGGAAGACTGAAACAGGTTTCCCCTCAAGAATTTCCCTGTATTTAGCGCCATAGATCATTCCCTAAATTCTGACCATTTTCCCAGTCCCTGCCGATGAAAAACATCCCCACAGCATGATGCTGCCACCACCATGCTTCACTCTGGGGATGGTGTTCTCGGGGTGATGAGAGGTGTTGGGTTTGCGCCAGACATAGTGTTTTCCTTGATGGCCAAAAAGCTTAATTTTAGTCTCATCTGACCAGAGTACCTTCTTCCATATGTTTGGGGAGTCTCCCACATGCCTTTTGGCGAACACCAAACATGTATGCTTATTCTTTTCTTTAAGCAATGGTTTTTTTCTGGCCACTCTTCCGTAAAGCCCAGCTCTGTGTAGTGTACAGCTTAAAGTGGTCCTATGGACAGATACTCCAATCTCCGCTGTGGAGCTTTGCAGCTCCTTCAGGGTTATCTGTGGTCTCTTTGTTGCCTCTCTGATTAATGCCCTCCTTGCCTGGTCTGTGAGTTTTGGTGGGCGGCCCTCTCTTGGCAGGTTTGTTGTGGTGCCATATTCTTTCCATTTTTGAATAATGGATTCAATGGTGCTCCATGGGATGTTCAAAGTTTCGGATATTTGTTTATAACCCAACCCTGATCTGTACTTCTCCACAACTTTGTCCCCGACCAGAGAAGACCTCAGAAAAAAATGTGTAGACCTCCACAAGTCTGCTTTAATAGTACGCAAGTATAAACACCATGGGACCACGCAGCCATCATACCGCTCAGGAAGGAGACGCGTTCTGTCTCCTAGAGATGAATGTACTTTGGTGCGAAAAGTGCAAATCAATCCCAGAACAATAGCAAAGGACCTTGTGAAGATGCTGGAGGAAACAGGTACAAACGTATCTATATCCACAGTAAAACGAGTCCTATATCGACATAACCTGAAAGGCCGCTCAGAAGGAAGAAGCCACTGCTCCAAAACCGCCATAAAAAATTCAGACTACGGTTTGAAACTGCACATGGTGACAAAGATCGTACTTTTTGGAGAAATGTCCTCTGGTCTGATGAAACAAAAATAGAACTGTTCGGCCATAATGACCATCGTTATGTTTGGAGGAAAAAGGGGAATGCTTGCAAGCTGAAGAACACCATCCCAACCGTGAAGCACGTGGGGGGCAGCATCATGCTGTGGGGGTGCTTTGCTGCAGGAGGGACTGGTGCACTTCACAAAATAGATGGCATCATGAGGAAGGAAAATTATGTGTATATATTGAAGCAACATCTCAAAACATCAGTCAGGAAGTTAAAGCTTGGTCGCAAATGGGTCTTCCAAATGGACATTGACCCAAAGCATACTTCCAAAGTTGTGGCAAAATGGCTTAAGGACAACAAAGTCAAGGTATTGGAGTGGCCATCATGAAGCCCTGACCTCAATCCAATAGTACATTTGTGGGCAGAACTGAAAAGGCGTGTGCGAGCAAGGCCTACAAACCTGACTCAGTTACACCAGCTCTGTCAGGAGGAATTGGCCAAAATTCACCCAACTTATTGTGGAAAGCTTGTGGAAGGCTACCCGAAACGTTTGACCTAAGTTAAACAATTTAAAGGCAATGCTACCAAATACTAATTGAGTGTATGTAAACTTCTGACCCACTGTGAATGTGATGAAAGAAATAAAAGCTGCAATAAATCATTCTCTCTACTATTATTCTGACATTTCACATTCTTAAAATAAAGTGGTGATCCTAACTGACCTAAGACAGTGAATTTTTACTAGGATTAAATGTCAAGAATTATGAAAAACTGAGTTTAAATGTACTTGACTGAGGTGTATGTAAACATCTGACTTCAACTGTATGCACGCATCACTTTTCCGTTATTTTTGTAAAACATTTTTTTGTAAATAAGTTATTCTTTTCATTTCACTTCACCAATTTGGACTATTTTGTGTATGTCCATTACGTGAAATCCAAATAAAAATCAATTTAGATTACAGGTTTTAATGCAACAAAATAGGAAAAACGCCAAGGGGGATGAACACTTTTGCAAGTCACTCCTGAGTCGTGGTGAAAAGTTTTGAGAATGACACAAGTATTGGTCTTCACAAAGTTTGCTGCTTCAGTGTTTCATGGTATCCTGAAGTATAATTACAAGCAGTCCATAAGTGTCAAAGGCTTTTATTGAGAATTACATTCAGTTTATGCAAAGAGTCAATATTTGCAGTGTTGACCCTTCTTTTTCAAGACCTTTGTCAATTAACTTCTGGGCCACATCCTGACTGATGGCAGCCCATTCTTGCATAATCAATGCTTGGAGTTTGTCAGAATTTGTGGGGTTTTGTTTGTCCACCCACCTCTTGAGGATTGACCACAAGTTCTCAATGGGGTATAACGTCTGGGGAGTTTCCTGGCCATGGACCCAAAATGTCGATGTTTTGTTCCCCGAGCCACTTAGTTATCACTTTTGCTGGAAAAGGCATTGTTCATCACAAAACTGTTCTTGGATGGTTGGGAGAAGTTGCTCTCGGAGGATGTGTTGGTACCATTCTTTCTTCATGGCTGTGTTCTTAGGCAAAATTGTGAGTAAGCCCACTCCCTTGGCTGAGAAGCAACCCCACACATGAATGGTCTCAGGATGCTTTACTGTTGGCATGACACAGGACTGATGGTAGCGCTCACCTTGTCTTCTCCGGACAAGCTTTTTTCCGGATGCCCCAAACAATCGGAAAGGGGATTCATCAGAGAAAATGACTTTACCCCAGTCCTCAGCTGTCCAATCCCTGTACCTTTTGCAGAATATCAGTCTGTCCCTGATGTTTTTCCTGGAGAGAAGTGTCTTCCTCGCTGCCCTTCTTGACACCAGGCCATCCTCCAAAAGTATTTGCCTCACTGTGCGTGCAGATGCACTCACACCTGCCTGCTGCAGTTCCTGAGCAAGCTCTGCACTGGTGGTGTCTCGATCCCGCAGCTGAATCAACTTTAGGAGACGGTCCTGGTGCTTGCTGGACTTTCTTGGGCGCCCTGACACGTTCTTCACAACAATTGAACCTCTCTCCTTGAAGTTCTTGATGATCCGATAAATGGTTGATTTAGGTACAATCTTACTAGCAGCAATATCCTTGCCTGTGATGCCCTTTTTGTGCAAAGCAATGATGACGGCACATGTTTCCTTGCAGGTAACCATGGTTAACAGAGGAAGAACAATGATTTCAAGCACCACCCTCCTTTTAAAGCTCCCAGTCTGTTATTCTAACTCAATCAGCATGACAGAGTGATCTCTGGCCTTGTCCTCGTCAACACTCTCACCTGTGTTAATGAGAGAATCACTGACATGATGTCAGCTGGTCCTTTTGTGGCAGGGCTGAAATGCAGTGGAAATGTTTTTTGGGGATTAAGTTCATTTTCATGGCAAAGAGGGACTTTGCAATTAAATGCAATTCATCTGATCACTCTTCATAACATTCTGGAGTATATGCAAATTGCCATCATAAAAACTGAGGCAGCAGACTTTGTGAAAATTAATATTTGTGTCATTCTCAAAAAGTTTTACCATGACTGTAGGTGTGGGTGCTGTCCTGTCCCAACGTCAAGGTAATCCACAGAAAATGTATCCATGTGCATATTGCTCTAAAAAGTTGTCTCCTGCAGAGAGGAACTATGATGTTGGCGATCGGGAGCCCCTGGCATTGAAGTTAGCATTAGAGGAGAGTAGACACTGGCTGGAGGGCACCCAGGATCCATTTCTCATCCTCACTGACCATTGGAACCTGGAGTACATATGGACAGCGAGGCGACTGAACCCGCGCCAAGCCAGGTGGGCCCTTGTCTTCACCAGATTCGATTTCACGCTGACATATCGCACAGGTTAAAAAACATCAAAGCCGATGACCTGTCCCATCTCTACGATACGGGAGAGGTTCCTGTCTTGTGCAGCAATAATTCCGCATTCTCGAGTCGTTGCCCACGTGCTCTGGGACGTAGAGGTGGACATTCGCCATTGTCCTCCTGAGCGCACCTACAGTATTTAGACCCCTTAACCTTTTCCACATTTGTTATGTTACAGCCTTATTCTAAAATGGATGAAATATGTTTTTTTTCCTCGTCAATCTACACACAATACCCCATATTGACAAAGCAAAAACCGTTTTTGTGAAATTATTGCAAATTTAGAAGAAGAAAAAAAACAGAAATATCACATTTACATAAGTATTCAGACCCTTTACTCAGTACTTTGAAGCACCTTTGGCAGCGATTACAGCCTCAAGTCTTCTTGGGTATGAAGCTACAAGCTTGGCACACCTGTATTTGTGGAGTTTCACCCATTATTCTCTGCAGATCCTCTCAAACTCTGTCAGGTTGGATGGGCAGTGTTGCTGCACAGCTATTTTCAGGTCTCTCCAGAGATGTTCAAGTCCGGGCTCTGGCTGGGCCACTCAAGGACGTTCAGAGACTTGTCCAGAAGCCACTCCTGCGTTGTCTTGGCTGTGTGCATACGCTCGTTGTCCTGTTGGAAGGCAAACCTTTGCCCCAGACTGAGGTCCTGAGTGCTCTGACGCAGGTTTTCATCAAGGATCTCTCTGTACTTTGCTCCGTTCATCTTTCCCTCAATCCTGACTAGTCTCCCAGTCCTTGCCGCTGAAAAACATCCCCACAGCATGATGCTGCCACCAACATGCTTCACTGTAGTGATGGTGCCAGGTTTCCTCCAGACATGACGCTTGACATTCAGGCCAAAGAGTTCAATCTTGGTTTCATCAGACCAGAAAATGTTGTTTCTCATGGTCTGAGAGTCCTTTAGGTGCCTTTTGGCAAACTCTAAGCGGGCTGTCATGTGCCTTTTACTGAGGAGTGGCTTCCGTTTGGCCATTCTACTATAAAGGCCTGATTTATGGAGTGCTGCAGAGATGGTTGTCCTTCTGGAAGGTTCTCCCATCTCCACAGAGGAACTCTGGAGCTCTGTCAGAGTGACCATCGGGTTCTTGGTCACCTCCCTGACCAAGGCCCTTCTCCCCCAATTGCTCAGTTTTGCTAAGCGGCCAGATCTAGGAAGAGTCTTGGTGGTTCCAAACTTCTTCCATTTAAGAATGATGGAGGCCACTGTGTTCTTGGGGACCTTCAATGCTGCAGAAATGTTTTGGTACCCTTCCCCAGATCTGTGCCTCGACACAATCCTGTCTCGGAGCTCTATGGACAATTCCTTCGACCTCGTGGCTTGGTTTTTGCTCTGACATGCACTGTCAACTGTGGGACCTTATATAGACAGGCATGTGCCTTTCCAAATTATGTCCAATCAATTGAATTTACCAATGGTGGTCTCCAATCAAGTTTTAGAAATATCTCAAGGATGATTAATGGAAATAGAATTCAACTGAGCTCAATTTCGAGTCTCATATCAAAGGGTCTGAATACTTATGTAGATAACGTTTTTCAGTTTAAAAAAAAGAAATATTCAAAAATGTCTAAACCTGTTTTCGCTTTGTCATAATAATATAATAATATGCCATTTAGCAGACGCTTTTATCCAAAGCGACTTACAGTCATGCGTGCATACATTTTTGTGTATGGGTGGTCCCGGGGATCGAACCCACTACCTTGGCGTTACAAGCACCGTGCTCTACCAGCTGAGCTACAGAGGACTCCACCCAGTCATCATGGAGTATAGTGTGTAGATTGAGGAAAAAACTGCATTTAATTATTTTTTTGAATAATGCTATAACGTAACACAATGTGGAAAAAGGGAAGAGGTCTGAATACTTTCTGAATGCACTGTACGTTCCCACGTTGCACGAATGTTCCCTAAAGGTTCAAACAGATGGTTTTCTTAACGTTAGCAGGGAATGTTCTGGGAACATTCTCTGAAGGTTACAAAGTTGGGAACATTTTGCGAACGTTCTCTGAAGGTTATAAAGTTAGGAACGTTCTGGGAATGTTCTCTGAAGTTTTTGGGAATGTACTCTGACGGTTACCAAGGTTCAAACGGACGGTTTTCTTAATGTTCTTTGAATGTTCTCTTTTGGTTGTATGAAGGTAGCGGGGAACGTTCTGGGAACCTTCTCTGAAGGTTACAGAGTTGGGAACATACACACACACAGGATTACACAATTAAATATGAACACTTAACACAATTATAATTTCAGTTATCAATTTGTTTTATAAAACGGGTTCTGTGAAATCTGCAATATGATTGGCACACACACACACAGGCGGGCACAATTAATCTTGATGGTTGAAGTCAACTACTTCTTGAATCTTTGAATAATTCCCAAAAGGTTGTAGATCTCTTAGTTTAAATAAATTAAACAAAGACTCAATCCTGCAATGGTCAGCATATTTATTCATGAGAGCACTCTGCAACAAAATGGTCGTACAATATTTTTATACGCACACGTCAGAGGAAAGATCTCACCCCTCTGTAGGCGGGCTATTTCCACTATACATGGGTTTAGCTCATGTTTTCCTCTGCTCTCCTAACCATCAGGTCACACACACACACACACACACACACACACACACACACACACACACACACACACACACACACACACACACACACACACACACACACAAACACATACACACACATACACACATACACACACACACACACTGTTCTTATCTACTTCCTGCTAGGGCAGGCTGCATTCCTTAGATATCGCCTCCTCACAATATCCTGCAAGCCTTTCACTCCCCTTTCCCTGTGTGTTTTGGGAACCAGTCTATACTCTGCTGCTGGGATATAAACACATTTGATTAATTCTCTAAGCTCTAGTCTACTAATTAGTTTAACTGAGGGTGTGACATTTTAGTCATATCTTACTCACACATTTCTTTATCAATCCACCCTTTGACTAAATTTCACACACACATTTAAAATACATTCTTATAAAATGAAACACACAACAAGGCATACAACTTGTTTTGCATATTAAATGAATCACTAGTACAAAACACACTATAAAATACAATTTGTCTTGTATTGCTACCAAATTTTACTTCCAACCATAACTCACTCTCCTTGTTAGGATTTTCACTACAATTTTCATTTAAATTATAGTATACTAAACATCAAAAAATTGTCTCATTTAATACAGGTTCATCAGGATATAAATTTTCTGCATCGTCCACTAGAGCGGGAGGATATAGGTCGTAGTTCCATCGGTCTGAGTAGGGAATGGGCCCATACCTCACCATCTGCAGTGACGCTGCCTTTTCCAAAGACCTTAACACAAGACCTCGCACACACGGGATTAAACAGAATCCACATAACACCAAACTGAACATTCCCACCAGAACTGCCCCCACCACTGTTGCCACAATCTGTTTCCATTTTCCAAACATATTATCAAACCAACCAGTCATTGATGTATTCACCCCCGAGTTCTCAGCCCATTCTTCACTTAATGCCGTGAGACCGGCCAGTGCTCTAGTTATTGTACCCTCTGGGGCTGTATTGTTGGGGATAAACATACAACAATGACCTCCCTCTTACAAATCCGCCCTTCTCGGCTAAAAGCATATCGAGAGCCAACCTATTCTGCAGGTCATGAGTGAGATGGCAAATAGTTGGTCTGAGATTCTCTTCACTGCATCCCTTGTCTAATTAAGGAACCTTTGTAGATGTAATTAATTCAGTCAACATCAATTATCAATTGTAACCCACCAGAAAAACGTTGTTGTAAACCCTTAATCTCCGGGGGTCATGGTGAATTGGGGTGCCTTAGTATTATCCTTTTTAAGAGTGGTTATTTTAATATCTGAACAATTAGGTGAGGTTTGGTTTGATCCCAAATCTATCACCCAAGAGAACATGGTCTGAGGCATAGGTGCAGTTAGAAGGGTTGGCCTACCTGTTGAACAGGCATAACAATTAGTTTGACCCAACGCCCTAGCTGTGTAGTTCATCCACCTTACCCAGAAGTTCTCATTTGAAATTCCTTCTACTTCTCCTTGGTTCATTTCCTGCAAGAGGAAATATTCTACCCTTGGTGGTTTAGTGCTATTTAGGATTCCTTCTGAGGGCCTTCCAAGGGGTATTAGACTATTTTTTGATACCTCTAGTGATAACATTAGATCTACCTGCTGTTCTGTCTCGGGGGTGGAAGATTCATTTCTCTCCTGAAAAATGAGCCTCACACATGTATTTGCCCCAACATCATCAACACAGACCCAATAGGTCCTTGCTATGTTATCTTGCATAATTGACTTTACCGTTATCACCAGTTGCGTTTTACATTTATCATGGGTTTGTTTAATTCCCCATCGGTGTGCTGCGTCCATTCCATTCTCATAGTATGTTCCCCAAGGACATGAGCGTTCCCCAGTGCAAATGTATTTACCATACCTTCTAGGACCTAACTTTCTTGTACACGCCCCCTTCTTACCAAAGCCCCCAAAACCTCCTATCTCTTCATGGGAGAAGTCGAATGGTATCTTGAATCCCCCATCTTGTCCTAAACTGACTTTAACTATAAAATAATCATTCCCCCAATAGTCTTTCTTGGTTTCAGTATTTCTACGAGATCGAATCAGTGCCTTGGTATTATTTTGTTCATCATTTCCCTGTTTAGGTTGACCTGGATTAATCCATAATATGGTTAACAATATTGCAGCTCAGAGTCCCCCAAAATCCCCAAAACCGCCATCCCAATCCTGTCCCTGACCCACCTGCCTGGTACTTCCCCATATCCACGCCTCTAGGAACACCCCACAGTGATGAAAGGTTGGGGTAGGGTTTCTTCGTTAAGAGTTTACCCCCGAACCCTAGTGGGTCAGTTCTTCTCTTTAACTCTGTGTGTGTTCAGCGGTGCTGGTATGTGGGCCTACCTTTTTGCAGAGGGTAACGTGGACCCAAGTGGCTCTCTCAGCTAGTCTTTTAGGGAAGGCAGTTACCAATAGGACTTGGTATGGTCCCTCCCAGCGTGTCTGCTTTCAATCCTTTTTCCTCAACGATTGGATCCACACCCAGTCTCCAGGTTGTATACTATGAGTCACCTTCTCCTTTAATTCTCCTGTAGGACACAAATTCTTAGACATACGGGTATGGTTAACGAACAATTTTCTCATATGTTCTGCTAGTGTATTCTCTAGTTCTATGTCTGCCTGTTCTGGTCCTGTCAACTGTCGCATTCTGTAAGGTCTTTCAAACACTTTCTCAAAGGGGGACAACCCAATTTATCTGGTGTTACCCTAATCGTCATTAATACTATCGGTAGACATTGTACCCAATTTCTTCCTTTCACGCCGTGATAACTCTATAAAATCAATTTCCAATTGCTGGACTGGATATTTTGCCAGGGGGATATTCCCCCTGGGGTGCTCTCTGTCTATCTTGGTGATTATTCTGCGCACAGATGACACATCTGGAACCCAAAAATATTTATGTATATTTTGTAGTAATTCGTTATACCATAGGCCACAAAGTGTTTCCTAACCTGCTCTACCATCTAACCTGCTCTACCATTCCCCCTATTGACACATTGCTTTACCCATGTGTCAATATTTCCGCATATCAAAACAGTGACTTTAATACATGTTATAATTTATCCTTACGCCAGACATTATCTCGTAGGATTGCCCCTTTCTTTACATTATGAAAATGTATGCACTCACTAACTGTAAGTCGCTCCAGATAAGAGCGTCTGCCAAATGGCCAAAATGCAAAATGTAATCAAGGACATAGTTTCCCCGTATATTGTTCCTGTCACCCTTCTTAATGTCATATTTCACTCATTTGTCAATCTAATCCCTTACTTTATATAAGTAAGCAGTGATATTTTATTCCAGGTATCTATTTTTTAAAATGTTTGATACGTTGTCTCCTACTGTCCCTTAACATATACTGTAGGGGATTTTCCTCAGTCCTGGGAAATAAAGAAAAAACTAAAAACTCCCCACTCAGAACACATCGGATAACTCCATGTTTCATTAAATTCACTAAACCTATAAATAACAAGCCCATAACCACCTTCCGGTAATCTACTGATTTAAACCTGTTGCATTAATTTATTAAAATATAAACCTATTGTTTACTTTGGGGCCCTAGTTCCACCTCCACTGCTGCGTGGGTGTTGTCATGGTGAAACCATTTTAGTGCTACAGTTCTTTCTGTGGTTTTAAATAATGCTTCTTCATAGATTGAATCTGGACCTGGGTGTTGGTTATACCAGAGAGTACAGTGTAGGTCATCGGGGGACATTTTAGTGGGGCCTTGTACCACATCATCAGCAAGTTCCATTAAGGTTTGGGGAATATCAGTTATTCCCCCCCATAACAAGTCTTGACTATACCAATAACATGGATCCCCTTCCCCACAGACCACCATATTGTCTCTGACTTTGTGCTTTCATTCCCCTCTCAGTGGAAATGACGGCCACATTCAATTTAGTCATTACATCACGTCCTAGTAAATTCACCGGACACAGCTTAGATATCAGGACGGGTATGGTTGCCTCTCCTCCTGATTGGTCATGTTTTAGGGTTATTGGGGCTGATAATTCAATAAATTGATGACCAGATTTTCTCCCCATCAATCCTCACTCCCTCTGGATTGTCTGCTGAACAGATTGCTGTCCTGCAAGCCCCTGTATCGCATAGGAATTTAATTTTCTTACCCATTACTGTCAATGTCAAATTAGGTTTCTGTTCCTGTTGAAGTGCTAGGTCAATAGTAGCCAATTCAAACACCTCACAACTTGGATCAATTGTCTCCTCAGTCTCTAGAATCTACTCCCAGCAGAACTGACAAAAAAACAAAACAGACTGTGATTTCCAGGACACTGCTCCTTTGTTCTGGCCTCACTATCTCTCCGAGAGTTGGAACTCCCTTAAGGTCTCTCTTACTCCTCTTTTCTCTCCCAATCTGCTCTTGGTAAACTGTATACCTTTTAACCTCAACTAGCGGTGCCGTTCTCCACTCTATCAAAGTATTTTTAATGGTCCTGCTTATCTCTGGTCTCATTCCACTGAGGAACGCTATATTTTTAATTGCTGATGGTAGGGCGTATCATTCCCCTGTCTCTGGTCTGGCTCGGGAATGCCATTGTTTGCGTTAAACACATCTTTAAGCCTCTCTAAGTACTGGCTGACAGTCTCACTATCCTCTTGTTTACACTCATGTACTTTAGAGAAGTCTGCATGACGATGGTAATGTTCTCTGAGGCTATTACACAATTCAGTTATTTTCCCAACATACTCTCTGTGATCGGCCCATGGCAAAAGTGCCCTCTGGGCATCCCCTGAAACCCACTGCCCTCTAACGGCAGCCCAAACCTTACTATTCCTGTTTTGGGGTGGGTCATTCATTCTACCGCTCGGGCCACGTCCCTCTGTGTTCATGGCCTGTATACATCTAAGGTTGCTGGGGCCCCTTCATTCCCTGCCAATAGATTAGGTAAGGCTATCATTGGGTACTGGCCCCCTCCTACTCTCTCATCTCCTGACTCATACTGACTCCCTCCTGAGCTTAGCTCCTAACTGGACTTTTGTTGTGGGGTTCAAGTCTCCTCAGGGACCTGGGTCTTCCACTCTTCAGTCCCTTGACCCCCATATTCTATCCTAGTACTCTAGTTACTCTCTTAGCCTTCTCTTTCCGTCTCGCTCTCTCTTTTTCTAATTTCTGCAATGACCAATTGGGTTGCTGCTGTTGTTCCAAACATTTCCTTAGAACCTCAACTGTACTATCTTCCTTTGCCTTATCCTCAACCCCCCTCTGTGCTCCCTCAGCTTCCCCTTGGTTCTGGTAAGGGGGTGGAAACTCCAAAACGGCAGCCTGCTGTGGCACCCTTCCCCTCACCACCACCACATCATCGTCTGGATTTTTCCTCCAGGCCTGATGTGCCAGGGAGGTGTATAGTCTTGATCTAGACCTTTATACAGGGGGAGCTGTGGGTTCTGTCTTAGACCTTCCTTTCTGACTTTCTTTTTCTGTCTCTCACCCTCCTCTCTCTTTCGAGACTCCGGAGAGCCACACCTTGGCTGTATCTAGCCCTTCCACTCGCTCTCTCTCTACTCTGCCTTTACACACCTTGTGCATCTGTTTTACCATGGATTTGAGTTTGTCTGCGTCCAGACTTCCCTCAAAACCATACCTCTCCCTCCACCTGGTCACATAATGGAGGTTTCTCCTATCCCTTGACTCCTTTTCTATATAACAAGTAATTAAAAAGTGATTCACACAACACCTGGGATCACCCCTTTCTGTTTATGTAGTCTTGACTAGTCCCCCAGAATTATCTCATACCGTTACAGAGGAATTTATGTCTCATACAACAGAAATGGGTTCTCCCTCTTTTCTAGTGATCTTAACCGTCCAAATGTCCTCAATTATATTAACCTTATTTCTCACGCGACCTATTTCAGTCCTTTCCTTGAAACAATTAATTATCGCGACTTTCGATAGATCATTAGGTCTCACACGTATACAACCTTACAGTTGTTTATGACTTTTGACTTGTTTAATGTATCTATCTCACACGATAATAGTTATTTCCCTCCTTGAAATTTATTGATGATCCCAGACCGTCTCACTATCACACTCTCCTCCCCTGAAGTTTCACCCCCGTTCTTCAATTTATCTAGAATACTCACGCGTGGTTTTCTCTAGACAAACGTCTAAAAAAACGCAGATGTTTACCTCCTTCTTGTGTACTCTTGACAATCCCAGATTGAACTCAACACAAGGTCAGTTTGTTTTTGGTAATGGCCTCAACTACCTGGAGTCATGCTCGGACCCCCATCCCATTTTTGATCTTACACCGGGTCCCCCCCCATCTCATAATTATCTAGAATACTGGCGCATTGGGTTTTCTCTAGATAAACATCTAAAAACGGGCTACCGGGATGTCGATCCCATTGTGGATTATTGATGGAACCTCACTACAGCAAATTTAAACTCCATAAATCCTTACTGCAGGTTACAGATTCAATTCCCCCAAAATCCAATGAATAAAGATTACTGACCTTATTTTTGCAGCTCAATTTTGGTTGGATATCGTCACCGTTTCTGTCGTTTCCAGGTTGTCACCGGCCTGTATTTGAACCCCCAATTTCGGAGGGCAGGTCTTTGTCTATACGGATGTATCATCCGCCTGTGCACGGTTTTTGGTGTCCCCCGGAAGGACAGAGGACAGGTATTGATATCCGGCTCCAAAGGACCAAGCTGTTACGAGAATTTTGTTATCTCAATGGTTGAAGTCAACTACTTCTTAACTCTTTGAATAATTCCCAAAAGGTTGTAAATCTCTTAGTTTAAATAAATTAAACAAAGACTCAATCCTGCAATGGTCAGCATATTTATTCATGAGAGCGCTCTGCAACAAAATGGTCGTACAATATTTTTATACGCACACGTCAGAGGAAAAATCCCACCCCTCTGTAGGCGGCTGTATATTTCCACTATACATGGGTTTAGCTCATGTTTTCCTCTGCTCTCCTAACCATCAGGTCACACACACACACTCACACACACACACACACACACACACACACACACACACACACACACACACACACACTGTTCTTATCTACTTCCTGCTAGGGCAGGCTGCATTCCTTAGATATCGCCTCCTCACAATATCCTTCAAGCCTTTCACTCCCCTTTCCCTGTGTGTTTTGGGAACCAGTCTATACTCTATTGCTGGGATATAAACACATTTGATTAATTATCTAAGCTCTAGTCTACTAATTAGTCATACATTATTAGTTTAACTGAGGGTGTGACATTTTAGTCATATCTTACTCACACATTTCTTTATCATATGGGCAAATAAAACTCGGAATAAAAAAGAAAGTTTTAGGTCATCCAAGATTAAAAAATAACTGATATTGGCACAAGATGGAGAGAATGTTGAAACATCACTAAAGAAATTACAGTTAGCAAAAATCACAAATTCTACAGCACAACGGCATAGTCATGTCTTAAGTATAAAACGAACAAAGAATCAATAATCCATTCCTTCTGCGAATGCTATAAAGTCCAAAAGTTATGGGCGTAGTTAGAAAGTTTTCTGTCAGAAGTATCACAATATAAATGTACAGTACCAGTCAAAAGTTTGGACACACGTACTCATTCAAGGGTTTATCTTTATTTTTAACTATTTTCTACATTGTAGAATAATAGTGAAGACATCAAAACTATGAAATAACACATATGGAATCATGTAGTAACCAAAAAAGTGTTAAACAAATCAAAATATATTTTCTATTTGAGATTCTTCAAATAGCCACCCTTTGCCTTGATGACAGCTTGTATAACACCTACTATTTTTATTGTTGTCACTGTTGTTTTCATAACTGTGTGTATCACTTTGCTTTGGCAACATTGACCTTGTTATTCGTGCCATTAAAGCATGTTGAATTTGAAAGTGAGTGAGAGAGTGGGAGAGTGAGAGAGAGTGAGAGAGAGTGAGTGAAGGTGAGTGAGAGAGAGAGAGAGAGAGAATGTGAGAGAGTGAGAAAGTGTGAGAGCTAGAGAGAGCTCGAGCGAGTGAGAGTGACAGCGTAAGTGAGAGAGTGAGCGCGATAGATAGATAATCTGCAGAGGTTCTGTCAGACCTGGGCCCTGACAGTTAAGAAAAAATATATATATACAGTGCACTCAGAAAGTATTCAGACCCCTTGACCTATTCCACATTTTGTTACGTTACAGCCTTATTATAAAAGCGATTAAATAACTATTTTTCCTCATTGATCTACACACAATACCCCATAATGACAAAGCGAAAACAGGTTATTAGAAAATGTTGCACATTTATTAAACATAAGAAGCAGAAATACCTTATTTACATAAGTATTCAGACCATTTGCTGTGAGACTCGAAATTGAGCTCAGGTGCATCCTGTTTCAATTGATCATCCTGAGAAACAAGATTCTCTGGTCTGATTAAACCAAGATTGAACTCTTTGGCCTGAATGCCAAGTGTCACGTCTGGAGGAAACCTGGCACCATCCCTACGGTGAAGCATGGTGGTGGCAGCATCATGCTGTGGGGATGTTTTTCAGCGGCAGGGAATTGGAGACTAGTCAGGATTGAGGGAAAGATGAACGGAGCAAAGTACAGAGAGATTCTTGATGAAAACCTGCTCCAGAGCGCGCAGGACCTCAGACTGGGGTGAAGGTTCACCTTCCAACAGGACAACGACCATAAGCACACAGCCAAGACAACGTAGGAGTGGCTTTGTGACAAGTCTCTTAATGTCCTTGAGTTTCCCAGCCAGAGCCCGGACTTGAATCCAATCGAACATCTATGGAGAGACCTGAAAATAGCTGTGCAGCGACACTCCCCATCCAACCTGATAGAGCTTGAGAGGATCTGCAGAAAGGAATGGGAGAAACTTCCCAAATACAGGTGTTCCAAGCTTGTCACGTCATACCCAAGAAGACAAGGTTGTAATTGCTGCCAAACGTGCTTCAACAAAGTACTGAGTAAAGGGTCTGAATACTTATGTAAATGTGATTTCATGTTTGTATTTTTCTTTAATTTGCAAATATTTCTAAACACCTGTTTTTGCTTTGTCATTATGGGATATTGTGTGTAGATTGATGAGGAAAAAAGAATTTAAGCCATTTTAGAATGCCAAAAGTGTGCAAAGCTGTCATCAAGGCAAAGGGTGGCTATTTGAAGAATCACAAATAAAATATATTGTTTAACAACTTTTTGGTTACTACATGATTCCATATGTGTTATTTCATAGTTTTGAAGTTTTCACTATTATTCTACAATGTAGAAAATAGTACAAAAAAAGAAAAACCCTTGAGGTTGTCGTGTATTGGGATTATGCCTTTGTTAAATGTTTTTCTTGAAGAAATGGAATGTTGTTTATGTTAGGTCAAATGTAGCCGTTTGGAGGGTGACGTCCCAGGGGAGACTGGTGATTGGCCAGAAGAGGGAGCCACCCATCTTTTTGCATTGTTTATAAATAGGGGCTAGACTACAGAAAGGGCAGAACGGCCATTCCAATCTGAGGCGCCGTTCTCCGGGTGTCATGTCACCTGTCACTTATGCTGAAGCTTGTGATCTGAATATGTTACGCCCCTGAAAAAGGGGAGAAATAATCACGAACGTGACGCAGTTATGTTTCCTCACTGACAAATTTAGTGTAATCTTTTTACAAAAATACCACATTATACAGAACAACAGATCTACAGGAACCAGAGATTTGTAGGGTACAAAGCTTATTCAAGTCACAACAGCATAAACTGTAATTCACTAAAACATATACAAATGTTTCAATATAACTGTCAAACACAAAGTAGCTTTAGCTCAGTAACCCATAACTACATTTATCAACCATGTCAACAAAGTATTCGAAACACATTGTACAAATAACCCCAAATATATTATTAACAACGCACATATTCATTCACAATTAGCATAAAATGGCAGCTACTCTCGGTACAAAGCTAATCTTCGTTGCAACCAAGCAGATTTCACTCACACATGCACTTCAACTTAACTCTAATTTACTCAAAATGTTACTAACACATACCTTAAACTCTCTTGACATGTTAGCAAGTTATTACATTCAAATTAACTTGTTTTATATCAATAACGTACCTGAAAAAGGGGAGAAATAATCACGAACGTGACGCAGTTATGTTTCCTCACTGACAAATTTAGTGTAATGAGAAAAAGACCGCGATTTCCCCAGAAAGTTGGGTGGAGACCAGAGCAATCGATCTCAGGCTCATAGATTAAGAGCATTTAGTAGATCACAGATTAACACTTTTACCCTTAAATTAGGCACCACAAAATAAAGTTGTCAATATAACGTTTACACCTTCCTCTTACAATAATTTACCCTTTTACACTTGACGGATTTTAACACATTTATGCATTTTATCAATCTCTGTGAACTAGTACTGGATGCATTATCTTTTTAACCTTAGATATTTTAAGATCCTTACATACCATGAACTTACTAATACTTTTTAGTGTATAACAGGCTATGAATATGTCCTTTAACCTGTCACACTCTCCCCGACAAAATAAATGTTGTCCCAACATTACCAACATTGTCTTCTTAAACAGTCTATTAGCACTGGACGTAGAAAATCCTCTTCTGTAAGATAGTCCTTGAGCAGAGGTCAAAGTTCACAGTTCAAATAGAACCAAGAAGTTATATTCACAGTCCATATCTGTTGACCAGCTGTATAAACAGTCCATAAGCAGTCTTTTCTCATACTATTGTCAACAGTCCATCAGTTTTAATGATCTATATGCATAGTCTGCTAATTGTCTCGTGAAAGTCTGTGAAATCAGTCAGTAGTCCATGGTCAAACATGTCAACTCTGTAGGCTCAAGTTTGCTGAAGTCCATACATGTAGGGTGGCTGAAGGTAATATCGCTGTAGTGATGGCAGCCATGGAACCAGTCCTGGTGCAGGGTAGACAGGGAACAACTGTGGCTGTGGCTGAATACTGTAGCAGGAAGGGATACCAAGCTGATCATAGGTGATACGTCTTGGAGGGTGTCTCTCTCTTTGTGGCAGCTGGTAAGCTGGTTCCTCAGGTTCAGCAGCAGCAGTTAATGAAGGAAAGGCACTTAGTGGACGATCATCAGGCACATTTTCAGCAGGCAAGTTCATCTCCTCAGCAGGCAGTTCTTTAACTGTTGTTTTCTCCTCCAGCTGATTTTCAACAAGAGGCTGTGCTGGTAGCGTATCAGGAACTGGCACCGCAACTGTCTGTTTCACTGGTGGGGGCCTGTTTTCCGACTCTCTCGCTGGTTCAGCATACCTCTCAAGTACTGTAGGAGATGTGGGGAACTTTAGCGGCTCATGATGAAGGTCATATTCATCCCCGCTGTCTTCATCAGAATCTAGAGGCTGTGATCCAGGCTGGTGTCTCTTTTTCTTACTTTTGTCATCTTTAGTCATTTCTGGTTGTCTCTCAAAAGGTAAGTGGTCACAGGACATGAGCAGGTTTCTGTGCAGGACCCTGGAGCGTCCCCTACCCTTTTCTGGTCTCAACTCATAAATCGGCAGGTCTGAACCCATTTGTCTCACTACTGTGTGAATTTGATCTTCCCAATAGTTACGGAGTTTGCCTGGTCCTCCTCTTGGTGTCAGGTTTTTAATCAGAACTCGCTCGCCAGGCTGTAGCACTGAACTCCTAACTTTAGTGTCATAGTACTTCTTACTTCTTTCAGCAGCTTTCTGAGCATTTTCATTTGCAATGGCGTATGCTTCTTCCATTCCTCGTTTCCAGTTCTCCACGTAGTCTCGCTGGTTACTGGAACCTGCCTCTGTGCACAATCCAAAGAACATATCAACTGGAAGCCTGGGTGATCTCCCAAACAGAAGATAAAATGGTGAATAGCCAGTCACTTCGCAACGGGTGCAGTTATAGGCATAAACCAGTTTGTTTAGAGACTCCTTCCAGTTTGACTTTTGTGTCTCAGTTAGTGTCTTTAGCATTTGCAACAATGTTCTGTTCATTCGTTCCACTTGACCGTTCCCCATCGGGTGGTAGGGTGTTGTTCTGGACCCGGCCATGCCACTGAGTTTCTTTAACTGATGGAACAACTGATTTTCGAATTCTCCCCCTTGGTCATGGTGGATGCGGGAGGGGAACCCAAACTTCAGGGCAAAGTCATTGAAGATGAGATTTGCAGCAGTTTTTCCTGACTTTGATGTGGTGGCGTAGGCTTGAGTGAAACGTGTAAAATGGTCAACAATCACGAGGATGTACTCATATCCCCCTTTGCATCTGTCGAGATGGAGGAAATCTATACATACCAGTTCAAATGGCTGTGTTGTCACAATGTTTGTCAGAGGAGCTCTTGTTTCATGGCCTGGCTTTTTCTGCTTGACACAGCTACAAGTTTTAGTCACATAGTGCTCGATGTCAGATTGCATATAAGGCCAGAAGAAGCGGTCACGTACTAGTGATACAGTGCGGTCAGTACCTTGGTGTCCCATGTTATTGTGCAACTCTTCCATCACTTTACCTTTGTACTGCTCTGGTAGAACTAACTGCTTGCGGGCTGTAGTGATTCTGTAAAGAATACCATCACTGTCGATTGTCAATTTGTCCCATTCTCTGAATAGGCATTTTGTCTTTGGACTGAATTCCTTTTGCTCTTTAACTGGCGGTTTGGAACCAGACAGCTTGAAATCGAGCACAGGACGGATGACCGGATCAGACTCTTGTGCCTCTCTTATCCCCTCTTTTGGGATCGAGCTGATTGTTGCTGTAGTTGTCTCACCTTCAGCTGATACCCACATAGATGCAGCTGAAATTGACCAAGGCACAAAAGGCTCTTTCTGTACCTCTACTGCTTGTATCGTGGCGGCAATGGTGTCTGGTGGAAGCTCCTCAGAACACTCTCTCATCAGTGACTCTACATCCAGTGGCATCCTCGACAAAGCATCTGCATCACCGTTCTCTCTGCCTGGCCTGTACTTTATTGTAAAGTGGAAATCAGCCAATTCTGCAACCCACCTGGAAGTGGTTGCGTTCAGTTTTGCAGTAGACAGAATGTAGCTGAGCGGGTTGTTATCACTGTATACAGTGAAGGTCGGAGCATAGTACAAATAATCATGGAACTTATCAGTGATTGCCCATTTCAGAGCTAGAAATTCTAGCTTGCCAGAGTGGTAGTGATAGTTCTTCTCAGCTGCTGTTAAGGTTCGAGAGCCATAAGCAATGACCCTAAGCTTCCCATCTTGCTCTTGATAAAGAACTGCTCCCAAGCCTTGATGTGACGCATCAGTGTGTACAACAAATGGCTGAGTGAAGTCAGGGAAACCTAAGACTGGTGGGTGAAGCAGACACTCAATCAGCTGTTCAAGTGCCTGTTGATGCTGGTCAGTCCACAGGATTGGCTTGTTTGAGGGCACCACATGACTTACTTTCTTTGTTTTTGCTTTCCGTGGGTGGTCAGGTAATTTCTCTGAATCTGCTTTCAGGAGGTCATACAGACAGCTGGCCCTCCTAGAAAAGTCTTTGATGTACTGTCTGTAGTAAGTGAGTAAACCAAGCATTTTTCTGAGCTGGCCCACAGTCTGTGGTCTGATCTCTTTCAATGCTCTTACTGCTTCAAAATCGGCTGGGTCAACTTTGCTGCCGTCTGCAGACACTATTCTGCCCAAATAACGGACCTGGGGTCTAAAGAGATCACACTTACTTGGCTTGAGTTTGATGCCATACTCTCTGAGACGCTGCAAAACCTTTTGCACATCATTCACATGGCTGTCGAAAGTTTTACTGAAAACTAGCGTGTCGTCCAGATAAGGAATGCAGATGTTGTCCCGGAGCCCTTCCAAACATTCCTCCATACAACGCTGAAAAGCTGCAGGAGCGTTCATGAGGCCGAATGGCATACGTATCCACTCATAGAGTCCCCATGGGGTCACAAATGCTGTCAGTGATCTGCTTTCTTCAGAGATGAACCCTTGGTGATATGCTTTTCCCTGATCTAAAAGGGAGAACCAGGAATTACCACCTAAACTGTCCATGATGTCCTGGACCCGAGGGATGGGCTGGCGGTCGGGATGTGTCTTTCTGTTCAGGTCTCTGTAATCTATACACAACCGGAGGGTCCCGTCCTTCTTCCTAACGCACACGACAGGTGAAGAATATGAAGAGTTTGACTTCCTAACCCAACCCTGGGCTATGAGGTCATGAAGGTAACCCTTCATCTCCTGATACAGTGGCCTGGGCACTGACATGTATGTGCGCTTGACTGGTTCAGAGTCCTTTAGAGAAATAGTCATTTTCAATCGTTCAATGCAGCCAATGTCATTGTCTGATCTGGAGAAGGAGTGACACTCTTCTCTAAGCATTTTCCTAACAACCTCTCTCTGTTCTTCGGTTAGGTGACTTAAACCTACTGGTGGATCCCACTGTTCAGTAGCAGTACATGGGGTTTGAACACTGGTGTGATTCACTGTGGCTGGGGTGACAGCTTTTTCAAAGACTTGGGCAGGTAACACAGTCATAATGGTTTGTACTGTACCGATTATGGTGCGTCCTAGCAGGGCAATGTCGTGGTCAGTGGGGTTAGAGACATCAAGCATGACAACTGGAAAAACACCTTTCTTAACTCTGACTAGTGTGTCAAAGAACTCAAGTTCATCTGGCCACTGCGGGTTCAGGTCTGGCTGGAAAAGCATTGTCATGTCATCTTTGAAAGGCTGGGAAGCTACCCGGCACTCAATCTGAATGCTACTGTGTTTTGGTACAGCAACCTTCTCTTTCTTGGTTTTCACTGCGTATTCATCTGTCTGTTCTGCACTAACAGCCTGTATAAAAGCCCTCACCTTATTTCTTTTGAGGCTTGGGAAAGCTTTTTTCACTGTGCTGTACCGTTTAGTCTTTTCGGTCCTTGTCAGGATGTGCTCAATAACATTGAAACCTATGATGGGATGAGATAGGTGACAGCCTTTCATTACCAGCACTGGGATGATCAGTTCCTTCGTTTGGTCAGTTTCAGAGGCTAACCGAAAAGTTGTTTCAATCCATCCCAGGTACGGCATTTCAGTCCCATTTGCTGCCGTCAATCTTAGATCATCAGGTGAGTCCAGAATTTCTGAAACATCCCTCAGCCTTGCGTTTGGGAGAGATTCCGCTTTCCATCGTTCATCAATGACCGATACCTGAGAGCCTGTGTCCCATAGAGCTTGGAGGTGGTGGCGATTCAGGTGACACTCAACAAGGCACTGTCTACCGACTAGCGAGGTGACCTTATGGGGGTGGCAACCTTGAGCTAGGGATGGTAAAGAGTGGGCATTTTCTTCTGTACAGGAAAGCTTTTCACAGGTAGAGTCAATTTTCAGGTGAGTGCATTTTTCCTTATGTTTAGTCCAATGTTGGTTTTGACATCCTTTGGAACAGTACAGTGTCTCTTTACATGATGAACATTGTTTCAGGTTCTCAAATGACTCTTCTCTGGCACAATTTGCACATTTCTGGGACTTTTTGGTAGCTATGGTTAACACTTGTCCCTCAGCGGTAACCCTTCCCCGTTTAAAGGGGCCTCTTTGGATGGTCTGACTCCCCGGATTTTACATCCAGCTTGAAAATGTTCTCCACTCCCACATCGGAAGCAGTGTGTGCAGCGTGCATCTGTTCTGGCCTGCTGGCAGACAAAACACCTCCTTGGAGCTTGAGCAGAGCGGTTGGTATACAGGTTAGGTGCATATTGATACTGCGCAGGGTCAGGTGCTTGGGGCTGACTGTAGTTGCTGTAATACTGCTGCTGGGAAACAGGTGGCTGGGGTTCCCTATCTGGCCTCCTAACTGGAAGTGGGGCATGGGCATAAGGCGATGACTGAAACATAGGCTGCTGTAATGTCTCCTTAATCTGAGCAATCTCGGCACTGAGACCTTTTAGGGAAGCTACACCTGTCTTAAGTTCAGCTAACTCTGTTAATAGTTCTGCGGGTATCTTAGCTTTGGCTTCCTTCACAGGACACTTTGCAGATGGCGTATCTTCTAACTGGACTACACTTACAGTTGTAGCAGGCTGTGGGGCATTAAAACGCTTTTTGTTTCGTCTTTCTAACTCATTAGCACAAGCAATGTTAAGCTTCTCTAGCAAAACCTCATCTGATGTTTCGCTATCAAGCAGGAGAGGCTGCATGTCTATCCTGATACTGTCACTCTGGAGACCTGTAAGGACTGTGTGTAAACACATGCGCTGGACTAGGGCAGGGTCATACTTAAGCCCTGATTCTGACTCCTGGGAAGCAAATAGTACTTTCTGCCTCAAATCTAAGACGCGCATCAGGAAGCTTTGAGGGGTCTCCTTGCTATGCTGTGCTTCTGAAGCTAGCTGTTTGTAAAGCTCTGTTGCACTCTTCTCTTGGAAGTGAGAACGCAGGATGCATCTAAGTGTGGGAAGAGTTAGCTGGGGTTTACCTTCCAAGTAGCTGCGTAGCTGTGAGCCTGGAGAAATAGCCCTGATTACTGCGTCTACTATTTCTACCTCAGGATAGCCTCTGTTAAGTCCATTCTCAATCTGATGGGCAAGGCTGGAAAAAGTCAGTTTATCTTTCTGGCCCGGTTCACCTATCTGACCAGAAATTTTTAACTCTTTGCGCCAGTATGAGCCGGGCTGTGCACTGGGTGAGAGCTGCATGCTCCTCTGAAGATGGGCAGGGGGTTGGGGCTGGCGCAGAGAATCACTGGCTTGGTCTGCAGTACTCTGCTCAGTTCCCACCCCTTGTTGTGGGGTTACAGTTCTCAGTCCCTCGATTATGTGATGTGTTCTGGCTGTTTCAATATCATGGTCAGTTTGCCCTGTCTTGCTATCTATGCCACTGATCATCTCTGTCATTTTGTCTTTAAGTAACAATAATTCCGACATGCCGCCATCTTCTAACTCTGCAACTTCCTCTCTTTCAAGGAACATCATAATGTGAGTCATCAATGATATGCGGGATTTGTCTTGAACAACTCTTCTCTGTTCGCCTGATATGTCAAGGAAATCACATACGTCTAGTAACTTGTCTTTAGTCAGGGTTTGCAATTCTCCTACTACCTCTTCCTGTAGTTCTTCCAAGGCGGTTGTCATGTTGACAGGACAGGAGGAACCTTTACTGTGCAGGAGTTGACTCTGAATTAGATGGTCCTTACTGTCTCTGATGGTCTCTCAACGGCCTCAGTTGACACGTACTTAACCACCAACTTCCAGCTCCCCTCGAACAGCAACACTTTCCTCACTGCAGCCTGCCTGGGTTGTTATGTAGGGATTTAGCTGGCTCGGAATTCAGCGACCAGGATGTGGAAGCCGGACATCTGAGCAGCAATCTCAGCGGAGCCTCCAAAATGTTACGCCCCTGAAAAAGGGGAGAAATAATCACGAACGTGACGCAGTTATGTTTCCTCACTGACAAATTTAGTGTAATCTTTTTACAAAAATACCACATTATACAGAACAACAGATCTACAGGAACCAGAGATTTGTAGGGTACAAAGCTTATTCAAGTCACAACAGCATAAACTGTAATTCACTAAAACATATACAAATGTTTCAATATAACTGTCAAACACAAAGTAGCTTTAGCTCAGTAACCCATAACTACATTTATCAACCATGTCAACAAAGTATTCGAAACACATTGTACAAATAACCCCAAATATATTATTAACAACGCACATATTCATTCACAATTAGCATAAAATGGCAGCTACTCTCGGTACAAAGCTAATCTTCGTTGCAACCAAGCAGATTTCACTCACACATGCACTTCAACTTAACTCTAATTTACTCAAAATGTTACTAACACATACCTTAAACTCTCTTGACATGTTAGCAAGTTATTACATTCAAATTAACTTGTTTTATATCAATAACGTACCTGAAAAAGGGGAGAAATAATCACGAACGTGACGCAGTTATGTTTCCTCACTGACAAATTTAGTGTAATGAGAAAAAGACCGCGATTTCCCCAGAAAGTTGGGTGGAGACCAGAGCAATCGATCTCAGGCTCATAGATTAAGAGCATTTAGTAGATCACAGATTAACACTTTTACCCTTAAATTAGGCACCACAAAATAAAGTTGTCAATATAACGTTTACACCTTCCTCTTACAATAATTTACCCTTTTACACTTGACGGATTTTAACACATTTATGCATTTTATCAATCTCTGTGAACTAGTACTGGATGCATTATCTTTTTAACCTTAGATATTTTAAGATCCTTACATACCATGAACTTACTAATACTTTTTAGTGTATAACAGGCTATGAATATGTCCTTTAACCTGTCACAAATAAACCATATGATCAACGTTCAGTATGAGCGGACTCCTTTGTTCATCAGCAATAATTGCCACCACTCACTCGATACGACAAGGTGTTCTAAAACTTTTGACATATAGTGAATATATTT
Source organism: Coregonus lavaretus (assembly GCF_964263955.1). Classification (NCBI taxonomy): domain Eukaryota; kingdom Metazoa; phylum Chordata; class Actinopteri; order Salmoniformes; family Salmonidae; genus Coregonus; species Coregonus lavaretus. Next base: position 17,699,412 of record NC_140012.1, on the reverse strand, counting down.
ATTCCTGACCAGAAGATATCACTAAAGTGCACTGTGTTAAAAGCTCTGATTAATGAACCATTTTTCGGCACAATTTGGTGAAAGCCTCATTTTTCCATCACTAGGTGCCCGACAACCTGCCAGTTTAAATACCTGACCATAGAGTTAGACAGAGGGCACTCCTGCCATCTGTCATCATGTGACCATGGTTTAACAGCATTCAGGTTAATTGAGAACAGAGTTGTTGTACATGATGACCGGACAAGATAGGAGCCAGATTACGATCACCCCAGATACAGTAGTAATTTATTACTCTCACCCAGCGTGCAAAACAGCCCAAAACTGGGTGGAATTACATAATCTGAACCAGTTTTGCACCCTGGCAGTAGAGGTGCATGGGTAAAATCACTGGAGAAGCCAAGTCAGTAAAAAAAAGCCATATTACAACCTGTGTGTTATGATAATTGTGTTGTTTGCTCTATAACCGGTTAGTTTATATGCCTTGCCACCGCGATATATAGGCCTAAGGTCGAGACAATAAGAAGACAGTGGCAGAATAAATTCAACCACACCTTTGCTTCAACACAAAGCCGGAAAGCAACATCTGTCCGGTGGACTCCACAAAGCATATTGCATGTAACAAACAGTTACATGACCTACAGCATGGCCAATCAAGATAATGTTTCCGACATTTTCGGACTACTAAACAACTATTGATTTAGAACACCGGAAAGTTACCGCAAGTCGCAAAGAAAACAGGAGCTGTTTCCACTATTCTAGCACCATTTCAACATCATCAAATCACTTATGCTTAGTCTAATACAGTGACAACTAAAATGTTCCAAAAACTATTTAGTCCAATCAACACAAGCTAAATATCATGTGGTTGTCAATGGTACTGATTTCTGTGTATATATGTAGAAATAAACATGTTGACTCACTCTACTTGTAGAGAAACGTCAATGCCATCCTCCTCTCTTTCATGTTGCCGAAACAGTCTATGACTCTGTCATACAGTACACTCTTTTAGTTTTTGTTGTCCTAGGCTACGTGGCTAAAATGCTTGCTCGCTAGCCTAACTTCCTTTCATGGGCAATAATTAGCCAGCTCGTTAACATTACCCTACTACATCGAGCTACATATTGAACTTCCATCCTCAGGCCAGAGGCACAACGTATTAATTTATGGTTGGATCAGAATCGCCGTTCTAATCATTGGCCAATACAGAGAATTAAGTAAAACCACAAGTCCAAATCCCTTTCTCCACCCATGGCTAATTTAGGAAAGGGCCAATTTTAGCTAGCTAGCTACCGGAGGACAACACAACAACATGCAACAATTAATGTTTTTTTTCTGTCAACCACTTTTGATGTGATTGGTGTGAAGCCAAATCCAAACTGGCTTCCCTTGACACTTTTGTTTTTTGGTGCGCAAAGACCATTCACAGTTCAGCTCAACGCTGATGGGCTATTATTGTGTACTTTTTTTTAATCAAGGGAAGCCAAAGGCGGCAACAATATCATGCACTTTTCGACCAGACAGCATCAGATAGATGGGCTACACATACTGTCATGGCAGGATGCCTGTTTTGAATGTACTGGGAGAGGTAGGAGGTGATACAGGTGCATAGGGAGAGAGACTTGAGGTTCCGTTTAGAGAGTCAATGCTACCATTTATTTTCTCCAGTCAAACATATTCCATCCTAATTTCCATTGACTTGTGTATGTGTGCTAAAAACAAAACATATAAAGAATCTAGATGATTATATCTTAGATAATAAGCATATTCACTCATCATACACATAATTATAATCAAATCCCTCCAAAGCATTTATAAAATATTGCTTTCAAGGCATATCCAACATTACTATCGACACGTAGCAACATCAAACCATTCTACCACAAATAAACAGTGTCTAAATGCGCATAAATTAAACATGAAAAAAGTACAATGTAGACAATATTGCGGGTTACTTACGTTTGGTTATTGGATGCACAGATAACAGAAATTAAATGCTGGAGAGGTTCTTTCCAACTGCCTGGATTGTTTGGCACCGCGAGACGCGGTGTGGGTGAATGGATGATCTCCGCATGTGTAGTTCCCACCGTAAAGCATGGAGGAGGTGGTGTTATGGCGTGGGGATGCTTTGCTGGTGCCACTGTCTGTGATTTATTTAGAAGTCAAGGCACACTTAACCAGCATGGCTACCACAGCATTCTGCAGCGATACGCCATCCCATCTGGTTTGGGCTTAGTGGGACAATACTTTGTTTTTCAACAGAACAATGCACATATATACACTACCATTCAAAAGTTTGGGTCACTTAGAAATGTCCTTGTTTTCCATGAAAACATACATGAAATGAGTTTGAATAGGAAATATACCAAAATGAATAGGAAATGTAGTCAATGACAAGGTTAGAAATAATGAGTCTTTATTGAAAAAATAATTGTGTCCTTCAATCTTTGCTTTCGTCAAAGAATCCTCCATTTGCAGCAATTACAGCCTTGCAGACCTTTGGCATTCTAGTTGTCAATTTGTTGAGGTAATCTGAAGAGATTTCACCCCATGCTTCCTGAAGCACCTCCCACAAGTTGGATTGGCTTGATGGGCACTTCTTACGTACCATACGGTCAAGCTGCTCCCACAACAGCTCAATAGGGTTGAGATCCGGTGACTGTGCTGGCCACTCCATTATAGACAGAATACCAGCTGACTGCTTCTTCCCTAAATAGTTCATGCATAGTTTGGAGCTGTGCTTTGGGTCATTGTCCTGTTGTAGGAGGAAATTGGCTCCAATCAAGCGCCGTCCACAGGGTATGGCATAGCATTGCAAAATGGAGTGATAGCCTTCCTTCTTCAAGATCCCTTTTACCCTGTACAAATCTCCCACTTTACCACCACCAAAGCACCCCCAGACCATCACATTGCCTCCACCATGCTTGACAGATGGCTTCAAGCACTCCTCCCGCATCTTTTCAATTTGGTCTGCGTCTCACAAATGTTCTTCTTTGTGATCCGAACACCTCAAACTTCGATTCGTCTGTCCATAACACTTTTTTCCAATCTTCCTCTGTCAAGTTTCTGTGTTCTTTTGCCCATCTTAATCTTTTCTTTTTATTGGCCAGGTTTTTCTTTGCAACTAGACCTAGAAGGTCAGCATTCCGGAGTCGCCTCTTCACTGTTGACTTTGAGACTGGTGTTTTGCGGGTACTATTTAATGAAGCTGCCAGTTGAGGATCTGTGAGGCATCTGTTTCTCAAACTAGACACTCTAATGTATTTGTCCTCTTGCTCAGTTGTGCACTGGGGCCTCCCACTCCTCTTTCTATTCTGGTTAGAGCCAGTTTGCGCTGTTTTGTGAAGGGAGTAGTACACAGCGTTCTAGGAGATCTTCAGTTTCTTGGCAATTTCTCGCATGGAATAGCCTTAATTTCTCATTATATTTGAGATTCTTCAAACTAGCCACCCTTTGCCTTGATGACAGCTTTGCACACTCAGCTAAAAGGCACCAGCACAGCCTGTCCACCAACGATCTTGCTTCCATCTCCATGGGTAGATTTTTGGCGACAGTTGTCAACATACAGTGGGGAGAACAAGTATTTGATACACTGCCGATTTTGCAGGTTTTCCTACTTACAAAGCATGTAGAGGTCTGTAATTTTTATCATAGGTACACTTCAACTGTGAGAGACGGAATCTCAGAAAATCACATTGTATGATTTTTAAGTAATAATTTGCATTTTATTGCATGACATAAGTATTTGATACATCAGAAAAGCAGAACTTAATATTTGGTACAGAAACCTTTGTTTGCAATTACAGAGATCATATGTTTCCTGTAGGTCTTGACCAGGTTTGCACACACTGCAGCAGGGATTTTGGCCCACTCCTCCATACAGACCAGATCCTTCAGGTTTCGGGGCTGTCGCTGGGCAATACAGACTTTCAGCTCCCTCCAAAGATTTTCTATTGGGTTCAGGTCTGGAGACTGGCTATGCCACTCCAGGACCTTGAGATGCTTCTTACGGAGCCACACCTTAGTTGCCCTGGCTGTGTGTTTCGGGTCATGTTCATGCTGGAAGACCCAGCCACGACCCATCTTCAATGCTCTTACTGAGGGAAGGAGGTTGTTGGCCAAGATCTCACGATACATGGCCCCATCCATCCTCCCCTCAATACGGTGCAGTCGTCCTGTCCCCTTTGCAGAAAAGCATCCCCAAAGAATGATGTTTCCACCTCCATGCTTCACGGTTGGGATGGTGTTCTTGGGGTTGTATTCATCCTTCTTCTTCCTCCAAACACGGCGAGTGGAGTTTAGACCAAAAAGCTATATTTTTGTCTCATCAGACCACATGACCTTCTCCCATTCCTCCTCTGGATCATCCAGATGGTCATTGGCAAACTTCAGACGGGCCTGGACATGCGCTGGCTTGAGCAGGGGGACCTTTCGTGCGCTGCAGGATTTTAATCCATGACGGCGTAGTGTGTTACTAATGGTTTTCTTTGAGACTGTGGTCCCAGCTCTCTTCAGGTCATTGACCAGGTCCTGCCGTGTAGTTCTAGGCTGATCCCTCACCTTCCTCATGATCATTGATGCCCCACGAGGTGAGATCTTGAATGGAGCCCCAGACCGAGGGTGATTGACCTTCATCTTGAACTTCTTCCATTTTCTAATAATTGCGCCAACAGTTGTTCGTGGTCCTCTGTAGCTCAGCTGGTAGAGCACGGCGCTTGTAACGCCAAGGTAGTGGGTTCGAGCCCCGGGACCACCCATACACAAAAAAAAATGTATGCACGCACGACTGTAAGTCGCTTTGGATAAAAGCGTCTGCTAAATGGCATATTATTATTATTATTATTATTGTTGCCTTCTCACCAAGCTGCTTGCCTATTGTCCTGTAGCCCATCCCAGCCTTGTGCAGGTCTACAATTTTATCCCTGATGTCCTTACACAGCTCTCTGGTCTTGGCCATTGTGGAGAGGTTGGAGTCTGTTTGATTGAGTGTGTGGACAGGTGTCTTTTATACAGGTAACGAGTTCAAACAGGTGCAGTTAATACAGGTAATGGGTGGAGAACAGGAGGGCTTCTTAAAGAAAAACTAACAGGTCTGTGAGAGCCGGAATTCTTACTGGTTGGTAGGTGATCAAATACTTATGTCATGCAATAAAATGCAAATTAATTACTTAAAAATCATACAATGTGATTTTCTGGATTTTTGTTTTAGATTCCGTCTCTCTCAGTTTAAGTGTAACTATGATAAAAATTACAGACCTCTACATGCTTTGTAAGTAGGAAAACCTGCAAAATCGGCAGTGTATCAAATACTTGTTCTCCCCACTGTAGAAGGCATGTGTCACGATCGTCTAGAACAGGAGACCAAGGCGCAGCGTTGCGAGTGAACATAGTATATTTATTAAATGCTCACACGAGCAAAACAAATAAACAACGAATCCGTGACGTCTGTGGTACAACACGCACACACACGAACAAAATCCCACAACCCGAAAGAAAAACAGACAGATTAAATATGGCTCCCAATCAGAGACAACCAGCCGACAGCTGACACTTGTTGCCCCTGATTGGGAGTCACACCGGCAAACATAGACAATAGACAACCTAGAACACCCACCAAAGAAATAGAAAACATAGAATGAACACACCCTGGCTCAACATAATGAGTCCCCGAGCCAGGGTGTGACAGTACCCCCCCCTAAAGGCGCGGACTGCGACCGCGCCTAAATACGAGCAAAACAGGGGAGGGCTGGGTGGGCATTCTTCCTCGGCGGCGGCTCCGGCTCCGGGCTTGATCCCCACTTCCTCTCCAACCCCCAAAAGTACTCCTGGTCCTGTCTAGCCCCGCTGGCCGGAGCCGGACTGACGACACGCGCCCCTGGCTTGGTGCGTGGAGCAGGAATGGACCGGAATGGGCTGGCGACGCACACCACCGACTTGGTGCGGAGAGCAGGAACGAGCCGGACAGGGCTGACGAGACGCACCACAGACCTGGTGCGGGAAGCTTGGATGGGCCGGACTGGGCTGGCGACGCGCACCACAGACTCGGTGCGGAGAGCAGGAACGGGCCGTGCCGGACTGACGACGCACACCACTGGCTTGGTGTGGACAGCAGGAACGGGCCGATCCGGGCGGCCGAAACGCACCACAGACTTGGTGCGGGGAGCAGGAATGGGCCGGACCGGGCTGGCGACGCGCACCACAGGCTTAGTGCGGGAAGCAGGAACAGGCCGGGCCGGGCTGGCGACGCGCACCACAGACTTGGTGCGGAGAGCAGGAACGGGCCGGACCGGGCTGGCGACGCGCACCACCGGCACGATGCGAGGAACAGGACCAGGCCGGCCCGTACTGGAGACACACACCACTGGCCCTACGCAGAGATCAGGAACGGGCCGGACCGGACTGGACACACACCCCAGTACCTCTCGCCGTGCCTCCACACTATCCCTCTCCTCTGTGACCAGTGGCCCCCTTAACCTGGCGGCCTCCTCTTCACACCCGCTGGACCGCTCCATCGCGGCCTCCTGCTGCCCCGTCGTCCACGTCGTGAGCCCCCCCCTAAAAATGTTCTGGGGTTCTCTCCTCCCCGTGGACCAGGCCTCCCTAGCTCTCGTCAGACTCTCGATCCATTGCTTCATCGACCAGCCTCTCTCCTCTTCATTTAGCGTGGCCCAGCCGAAACTCCTACTCCCCTGATCCCAGGTCCTTCCTTTCTCCTCCTCACGCTGCTTGGTCTGGTACTGGTGGGATTTTCTGTCACGATCGTCTAGAACAGGAGACCAAGGCGCAGCGTTGCGAGTGAACATAGTATATTTATTAAATGCTCACACGAGCAAAACAAATAAACAACGAATCCGTGACGTCTGTGGTACAACACGCACACACACGAACAAAATCCCACAACCCGAAAGAAAAACAGACAGATTAAATATGGCTCCCAATCAGAGACAACCAGCCGACAGCTGACACTTGTTGCCCCTGATTGGGAGTCACACCGGCAAACATAGACAATAGACAACCTAGAACACCCACCAAAGAAATAGAAAACATAGAATGAACACACCCTGGCTCAACATAATGAGTCCCCGAGCCAGGGTGTGACAGCATGCTCGACTGACTCCTGAACAGCCGTGTTGCCATCATGGTGGGCCCAGCATTTCTCTGGAGGGCATAGATGGCATAGCAGGGACTGCACGTCATTCCGAAGGGTAGGTCCTGCCATTCATAGGTGCTGGACTCTGCTTCCTGTTCCAAATCCCTGCAATTGAACCTGAGGAGTGACTTGTCGGAGGCACACCAAGTGAAACATGACTTTGATTTTGGCACTTATAGCCATTGTGTGTTGCCAAAACCTGAGGAGCAGTCCGAGCAGGGAAGGGCCAAGGGTTGCTCCTGGTAGTAGGCATTCGTTCAGGATCTGACTGTTGTGCTTATAGGAGCAGTTGAACACCAGTCTGCATTTGCCACTGTGTTGGTCAGGGAGGTGGTGGGGCAGGTACCAGGATTCCAGGGATTCTTTGTCAGCATCAGGAGTGAGTTTGGTAACATAGCCCGAGGTTACCAGCATCTGGATCTCCTGATGGTGCACTTCGGCCAGCCTTGGGTTCTTCAACAACCGCCGCGCAGTGCTACGAAGGAGAGGCATTACTGCTTGTTTCGTAGAATGCAGCTGTGGGCTCTTGGACGCCCGGAGTAGAGGCGTTGCATTTCTCTGGACCCCTCCACCACGATCCTTGTGGTCTTCTCCGTAAGATTCAAGGCACGCTGATCTCATTTAGAATGTGTGACTTCCTTTTCATCTCGATGGAGGAATGTGTCCACTTGCCATAGCTTCTCTACATTCCTCAGGAGTTCAGTAGCTGGGTAGTGGTGGTGAATAGGCATTGTTGGACGTCTGTGTGTGGCATTAGGCTTGCCGGAACCTGCACAGCCTTACCTAGCAAGGTGTGGACAGTGACAGGGCCTCCCAGAGGACCAATACGGACTGGCGTGATGGGGACCAGCAGGTGTGGATGGTCAGACCCTATGAGCAATAGAGGCTGTGCCCTGTGGATCTGTGCCAAGTCTTTCAGGTGTGAGTCCCTCCTCTGAAGCATGTCAGAGGGGGAGGTGTGCTCCGGTAGGCTGAGACTTTCTGCTGTGAAAGCATTGTGGACTTGATACCGGGTGCCGCTGTCTCCTTCAGGGGATATGGTGATTTACTCAGAGTACATCTTGATGTATAGTCTGAAGGCTCAGTACCTCTGGTTCACCCTCTAACCCAAGGCAGTTGGGAGTATGATGGAATGTTCAGACCATCCTCACCATGACGTAGGATGACTGACCACGATTAAGGTAGATAACCTCTGTCTTTGTTAGTGCTGACCATTAGGATGCTCCTGTGGTCATGTAGCACGGTGAGGTGTAACTCCTTGCAGGTGTTGCATGGCTTTTTTAGGGTGCATTCCTTTGGGGAGTGTTTTCACCCACACCTCCAGCATCGGCCTTTAACTGAGATCCAATCCCTGACCTTCTTTCTTGAGAGCTGCTTGAACTCAGAACATGAGCCTAGGAAGTGTTCTTCCCCTTCACAGTAAGGACAATATAATTTAAACTTGGGCTTGCTCTGGTTTGATTGTTGCTGCTTACTACGAGGAGAGCTGTAACTGGCTTGTTTATCTTCACGTTCAATGGCCAGGAACATGTTGGTGGTACCCAGGCGACATGGATCTTTCTGGTTAATTCCCTCTTGTCCTGGTAGAGAACAGAGGCTGTATGGGAGAGTGTTTTGGCCCTTGACTTCACCTGCAACCAGTCAGACAGGTTCTGGAGGGTGTCATGACTCTCCCTGGGTGAGGATCAAAGGCCTCATATCAGCTTGGCAAATGGACGACAACAACCAGACCCTCTTACCCACAGCGGGGCTGTGCCGGTCTTGACACGTTAATACTGCCATAAATTAGAGATAGGAGAATCTATCTCTGGCCCTCTAGTATGGTGAAAGGAATGTCCTTTGTTTCAGAGACTTTTGCCGCCCAAAACTTCAACATCCAACAATGAACATTGGGACAATATATTTCAACATCTAAATGTTGGGAATGATGAGAAATGGAATATGGAAAATTAATGTCTATTTTGTGATGTCATACATTTTTTTATAAAGGTGTTATAATGAAAACATTGTGACTTGAAGAGCTTTTACACTGTGTATATCAGGTTTACATCTACATTTATGTTGTGTAGAAAATATCAAGGAGGAAGACAATGTTTCCATGAAGATAGGAATGTGATTTTAGCTTTCTAACAAAATCATACTGATAATAATACTTTTGGCTCGTAACTAGCCACGCCTGAGGGAGCTCAGAGAGCGTGTCAGTATGACGGAAACGGCCCTCTTTACCAGAGTGCATAAAAGACTGAGATAAGAATGATCAGATCAGACTAGACGGACCTCAAGCTGCAGCTTTTGTCCATATTGGTCCCGACCCTGAAAATCAACACGAGGTGAAGACGACAAATTTGCCTCCACTAACAATCAATGTCACGGCTGAGTAGCTGTTCTAAGTACTGTATCTAAGAAGGTGAATTTAAGTGGGACCATCCTGTTACTCTCTTCAAACCATCGTCTACTACACTGCTCTCATCACCCCACAGGGGATCATCTACAGGGCTGATTAGCCGTCCTCAGAAGACCACTTCCAGAACGAGTGAAAGTAAACAGACGACTCAGCCTTACATCTGAGCCTTACATCTAAAAGGCCATCCGAAAAGAGAAGGCCCAATCGACCCTTCCCACAAAGGCCTGGGTCCAACAGAGACGACGAAGACAAACACGTAAATACATGCATTACTTCTTACCAAACGGGCGGCAGTTCTGGCAAAGTATTAGGATTACTGTGAGCTTAGATCCATGTGTTTCTCTCTCTCTCTCTTTAACTCGCCATCTTTTGTAACAAGTGTCATATTGTGTTAGTCCGCTAGGGACCCGTTTTCATTGAATTAAGTTTCTAATCCCTACCTATACCGTGTATGTGTTTGTATCTTGTGTTATCATTTTTAATTAGTTAGTAAATAAATAATTAAATCAATTTGTGTGGTACAGAATGATCAGTAAGACCCGGGTTCGTGCAGACTTAAAGAGCCTACGACTTTCAGAATGAGACTGATATGAGGTAAATGATTAATAAATAACTGTTAAATGATAAGAGATATCTTTAGAGTTAATTCGGGAAACGGTAACTTGTTAAACAACTTTTCCCGTGGTGCCCCAAATTCCTAATGAGTTAATTGTTACATGATTAATTTAATCTAGTAACAATTAAACATAGTAGGTAATTTTTCAATAAATAATAGTCATCACAATAATGAAAGGCACGTCACGACAAGGGTATAGGTTTGGCCTACTCCATCTCCTAAGATACCAGGAGTCAAGTAGTTCTCAAAAAACCCATCACAGTATGCAGGTGGCAGTTTACCCAGCAACCTGTCCACCACACTTGAGCTCAGCGCCTGGTCACCTTCCAATGTCTGCAGCATTGCCTATCAAGGATTAGATGGAGAGAGCGAATTCTTGGAAGGCTGTGTCATCTCCTAACCTCACGTGGCGCATTGAGTATGTTGCCAATTTCACTCTGCATGAGCTGACGGGGCTGGCCATACTTGACATTCAGGGCAGAGAGCTGAGGTGTATGGCCTGGTGTCCTACATGTATGACTTTGCCAGTTTCTGTGCACTTGGCAGTTTCAGACGATCCAGGAGCACTTGAAAATTGCACTGCTCAGAGGTGACCATTGTTACCTAGGAGGCTGTCTAGGGCCATCTTCAAGAAGATGAAATCCCTCTTTCCCAGTTTTAAAGTAAGGCAGCTTAGGTCTGGGTATACCATAAGCGGAGGCGACCAGGAGCTCCATCATGATGGCCCCATTGTCTGGCTGTGGTAGCGATAAAGAGAGAAAGAGGTTAGGGTGCTCCATTCCAGTCAGTTGCTGAGTGGAAGGCCGGGAGGATAGCTGAGATGGTGGAGAGCCAGGGCCAGACTGGGGGGTGTGGCCCAGTTTGGACCCCACGTCTAGTCGGCAAACGCAGGGGCTGGTTCAGAAACTTGCTCGGAGGTGAAGGCAGAGGTGGGGCTTGGATCCCAATCGTCTGCGGAGGCTGAGAAGGTTTTGGAGCCAGGTGTGGTGTAGGAGAGGGTGGGGTTTGGGTTTGAACCCCACTAGTCTGTGGACTAGGTGGTTTTGGGCTGGCTGTAGGAAGAGGCCGATAAGGTGATGGTGACTGATCCTGTGATCCATCCGGATCTTGAATCTCCGACTCATCCTGATACGGATTTTGAACCTGTGACTCACCCTCTGACTCCTCACTGGCATAGGAGAATGACAACATGACAGGTTGTGGTGCCATGCCTGCTCCTGTAAGCCCCACCTCCCACTGTTGAGGGCCATGAGCTCTATGGTGGGAGTCAGGCTCAACCCTTTATTGTTGTCGCTCTGGGTCAGATTCACTGATTTTCTGTTGGTTCCTTTCTAAGGCTGCTATCATCAGAGCCTCCTCCAGATCCCTTTCAGCTTGCCGTAGATGTTGCTGTCTTTCTAGTTGTTTGGCTATGGTTTCCACCTGCTTCTAAGGCTTGTCGTGTTTGTGTGTCCAAGTGCCTACACTCCTCGCCAGCTTGGGTGTCCTCTATGATTTAGCATTTGACCTCTAGTTTGAAAAGCTTCATACGCTTCCTGACAGCAGCAGCTAATGAGTCACTCAGGGCCTCTGATGGGACACTACTCCATCCACTCCCACGACTCAGAGATTACCAGTATGAAGAGTGGCCCTCTGTTCTCATTGAATGTGATGATTTAGTGGATCTGAGAGATTTAACAGACGGTCGCTCTGATCCCCCAGTGTGCCGCCTCCGTGAGGCGTCTTCCAGAGACTGGTGAAATGGCAGGCCTTCTTGTGTTGGGGCCTCCATAGGCTCTGAGGGAAAAGGCTTGGATGGAGAGTGTTGAGCTAGGTAGGCTGCCACAGATAGCTATTGTGGTTGTGTGGGTAATCTCTTCTGAGATCGGGTTATGTGGGGGTAAACCTCTATCTCTCAAATGGGCCGGGGGCTGTTTCTCCCTCCGGCACTTTCCACCCAAAACAGGCTCCTCTTTATGCCTAGCTCCTGCTGGATGTGCACTTGCTGCACTTTCCTGTGAGACAGTAGAGGTTCTATATATAAACGCAACATGAGCTGAAATAAAATATCCCAGAAATGTTCCATTCACACAAAAAGCTTCTCTCAAATGTTGGGCACATCCCTGTTAGTGAGCATTTCTCCTTTGCCAAGATAATCCACCTGACATGTGTGGCATATCAAGAAGCTGATTAAACAGCATGATCATTACACAGGTGCACCTTGTGCTGGGGACAATAAAAGGAAACTAAAATGTGCAGTTTTGTCACATTACAATGCCACAGATGTCTCAAGTTGAGGGAGTGTGCAATTGGCATGCTGACTGCAGGAATGTCCACCAGAGCTGTTACCAGATAATTGAATATTCATTTCTTTACCACAAGCCACATCCAACATCGTTTTAAAGAATTTGTCATTACGTCCAACCGTATGCAACCACGCCAGCCCAGGATCTCCACATCTGGCTTCTTCACCTGTAGAATCGTCTGAGACCAGCCACCCGGACAGCTGATGAAACTGTGGGTTCGCGCAACCGTATAATTTCTGCACAAACAGTCTCAGGTAAGCTCATCTGCGTGCTCGTCGTCCTCACCAGGGTCTTGACCGGACTGCATTTCGGCGTTGTAACCGACTTCAGTAGGCATATGCTCACCTTTGATGGCCACTGGCACGCTGGAGAACTGTTTCTTCACAGATGAATCCCAGTTTCAACTGTACCGGGTAGATGGCAGACAGAGTGTATGGCGTCATGTGGGTGAGCGGTTTGCTGATGTCAACATTGTTAACAGAGTGCCCCATGGTGGCAGTCAGTGGAGGCTGTTGAGGGGAGGACGGCTCATAATAATGGCCCGGAATGGAATTGTATCAAACACATGGTTTTCATGTGTTTGATACCATTCCATTCCAGCCATTACACTCCATTATTATGAGGCTCCCCTCAGCAGCCTCCACTAGTGGCAGTGGGGTTATGGTATGGGCAGGCATAAGCTACGGACAACGAACACAATTGCATTTTATCAATGGCAATTTCAATGCAAGAGATACCATGATGAGATCCTGAGGCCCATTGTTGTGCCATTCATCCACCACCATCACCTCATGTTTAAGCATGATAATGCACGGCCCCATGTCTCAAGGATCTGTACACAATTCCTGGAAGCTGAAAATGTCCCAGTTCTTCCATGGCCTGCATACTCACCAGACATGTCACCCATTGAGCATGTTTGGGATGCTAGAATCGACGTGTACGTCAGCATATTTTAGTTCCCGCCAATATCCAGCAACTTTGCACAGCCATTGAAGAGTGGAACAACATTCCACAGGCTACAATCAACAGCCTGATCAACTCAATGCAAAGGAGATGTGTCGCGCTACATGAGGCAAATAAATGGTGGTCACATCAGACACTGACTGGTTTTCTGATCCACGCCCCTACCTTTTTTAAAAGGTATCTGTGGCCAACATGCATATCTGTATTCCCAGTCATATGAATTCCATAGATTATGGCCTAATTTATTTATTTCAATTGACGTATTTCCTTATATGAACTGTAATTTAGTAAAATCGTTGAAATTGTTGAATGTTGCATTTATACTTTTGTTCACTGTATAACCATAAATCCCTCCAAAGCATTTACAAAATATATTAATTTCAAGGCATATCCAACATTATCTATACGCAGCAACCACAGGAGGTTGGTGGCACCTTAATTGGGGAGGACGAGCTCGTGGTAATGTCTGGAACGGAGTAAGTTCAATGGTATCAAACACATCGTTTCCATGTGTTTGATGCCATTCCATATTTTCCATTCCAACCATTATTATGAGCCATCCTCCCCTCAGCAGCCTAAACTGGCAGCAACAGCAAACCATTCTACCAAACAAGTGCCTAAATGCGCATAAATTAAAACATGACAAATAAAGTACAATGTGGACAATATTGCGGGTTACTTAAGTCTGGGTATTGGAGGCACAGATATTAGAAATAAAATGGAGAAGGCTGGAGAAGTTCTTTACAACTGCCTGGATTGTTTGGCACTGAACTCAAAAACAAAGGAAATAAGGTATTTAACAAGTAAATGGCTTGCAGGTGCGCTCAGAACATAGAAATGTATAGAGACCTGCATCTAGCTGATCTACGGTGTAATCATTAGTCCAAACAGTTGCTAACGAGAGTTTCTATTGGACAAATTCAGGTAGGTTTATCCCCGTTTCATTCCGTTTGCTTCCATTTAAGAAACGTTTTTCAACAGAATCGGCGGAATGAATACACCCCTGATCACCTGCACACACAGTTCACTTTCATAGCAGCCACAGACAGACAGTATCATCACTTTGCTCATTCTATAATTCCTTCTCACATCTATGCGCTCTCATCCGCTCACCTTTTCCCTTCGCTTGTGGGCTTCAGTGCACAACACAACAGCTGTCTATGACCAGTCGAAAAAACCTTTCCAAGCCAAACCTTCATACCATAACCGCTAACCGCTACATCGTTGTCACCATATTAGCTAACGTCATAGTCAACATAGCTACTAGAACTAAGTAGGCTAAATTAGTAGGCTAAATTAGCTAGCTACATTAGCTAGCTAAGGACGTGAAAGTGAAAGTGAAACAAATACAATGCAATATAGCTACAGTGGGGAAAAAAGTATTTAGTCAGCCACCAATTGTGCAAGTTCTCCCACTTAAAAAGATGAGAGAGGCCTGTAATTTTCATCATAGGTACACGTCAACAATGACAGACACATTTAGAAAAGAAAATCCAGAAAATCACATTGTAGGATTTTTAATGAATTTTTTTGCAAATTATGGTGGAAAATAAGTATTTGGTCACCTACAAACAAGCAAGATTTCTGGCTCTCACAGACCTGTAACTTCTTCTTTAAGAGGCTCCTCTGTCCTCCACTCGTTATCTGTATTAATGGCACCTGTTTGAACTTGTTATCAGTATAAAAGACACCTGTCCACAACCTCAAACAGTCACACTCTAAACTCCACTATGGCCAAGACCAAAGAGCTGACAAAGGACACCAGAAACAAAATTGTAGACCTGCACCAGGCTGGGAAGACTGAATCTGCAATAGGTAAGCAGCTTGGTTTGAAGAAATCAACTGTGGGAGCAATTATTAGGAAATGGAAGACATACAAGACCACTGATAATCTCCTTCGATCTGGGGCTCCACGCAAGATCTCACCCCGTGGGGTCAAAATGATCACAAGAACGGTGAGCAAAAATCCCAGAACCACACGGGGGGACCTAGTGAATGACCTGCAGAGAGCTGGGACCAAAGTAACAAAGCCTACCATCAGTAACACACTACGCCGCCAGGGACTCAAATCCTGCAGTGCAAGACGTGTCCCCCTGCTTAAGCCAGTACATGTCCAGGCCCGTTTGAAGTTTGCTAGAGTGCATTTGGATGATCCAGAAGAGGATTGGGAGAATGTCATATGGTCAGATGAAACTAAAATATAACTTTTTGGTAAAAACTCAACTCGTCGTGTTTGGAGGACAAAGAATGCTGAGTTGCATCCAAAGAACACCATACCGACTGTGAAGCATGGGGGTGGAAACATCATGCTTTGAGGCTGTTTTTCTGCAAATGGACCAGGACGACTGATACGTGTAAAGGAAAGAATGAATGGGGCCATGTATCGTGAGATTTTGAGTGAAAACCTCCTTCCATCAGCAAGGCCATTGAAGATGAAACGTGGCTGGGTCTTTCAGCATGACAATGATCCCAAACACACCGCCCGGGCAACGAAGGAGTGGCTTCGCAAGAAGCATTTCAAGGTCCTGGAGTGGCCTAGCCAGTCTCCAGATCTCAACCCCATAGAAAATCTTTGGAGGGAGTTGAAAGTCCGTGTTGCCCAGCGACAGCCCCAAAACATCACTGCTCTAGAGGAGATCTGCATGGAGGAATGGGCCAAAATACCAGCAACAGTGTGTGAAAACCTTGTGAAGACTTACAGAAAACGTTTGACCTGTGTCATTGCCAACAAAGGGTATATAACAAAGTATTGAGAAACTTTTGTTATTGACCAAATACTTATTTTCCACCATAATTTGCAAATAAATTCATTAAAAATCCTACAATGTGATTTTCTGGATTTTTTTTTCTCAATTTGTCTGTCATAGTTGACGTGTACCTATGATGAAAAGTACAGGCCTCTCTCATCTTTTTAAGTGGGAGAACTTGCACAATTGGTGGCTGACTAAATACTTTTTTCCCCCACTGTATCTCTCCCTCTCTCTCTCTGCTGCTTCTCCTTAATTTTAGAATAAATTAATTTGTTCAAAACTGTTCAAGTATTGTCTTTCTCTCTCTTTGAGTCAACTACTCACCACATTTTCTGCACTGCAGTGCTAGCTATCTGTAGTTTATGCTTTTAGTATTAGATTAATTCTCTGATCCTTTGATTGGGTGGACAACATGTCAGTTCATGCTGCAAGAGCTCTGATAGGTTGGAGGACGTCCTCCTGAAGTCGTCATAATTACTTTGTAACTCTATGGTAGGGGGGTGAGAACCATGGGCCTCCTAGGTTTTGTGTTGTATTCAATGTACCCAGAGGCAGACGGAAAATACCTGTCTTCCGGCTACGCCATGGTGCTACCCCAGAGAGTCCAGTTGAGGCTACTGTAGACCTTCATTGCAAAACAGTGTGTTTTAAAACCTCTTAAATGTAAAGTCCCCATATTTGGGGACCCTATTTGATTTGTTAAAATTCAATTCAGTCTGGTATGAGAACGGTAGCCCCTATCTTTATAAGGGCAGGCCAAGCCGATGACCTCATTTCAAGATGGCTGCTACCTACATTCCGGTTAGTGTTATGAAGCATAAACAAAATAAACACGGAATGCGTTGATACACACCGAAAGCCGGGACTCCACAGATCATGAGGATATCTTATTTGTCTGCCTGTGACCTACCGTTATTGATCACCAGCCCCGAGAGTCAATTACACAACGTTTTCAACAAACAGCAAACATCTTACAAGATAAGCCTCAATTTGGTCTGTGTTTGAGCTATAGCTACATGGGGGGTATCAAATTCATCCTTAGGTTGGTAGGAACAAATCTAGCCTATGTTATCTGATGATGTATGACTTAATGGCAACATTGAATTTCCACAGAGTGACTATATCTTTGCGCATCAAAAATATGATGTTGCCTGCTTACGCACTGTAGGCATCCATAGCCCCTGTATGTCCCCCGACACCACCACAATGTTTGAGAGAGGTTGGTGTTGTAGAAATTTAGTTTTTATAGTGAACAAGAACTTTTAGGCACATCCAGTGTGCAAAAACAGTGCAATTACCACATTCAGACACTTTAGAGAGGTTGATAGGACACTAGAATGTACCCTGGATACCCCATAATACCACCACAATGTTTGAGTGAGGTTGATATGGTGGAAATTGTGTTTTTATACTGAACAAATAGCATTTAGGGATTGCAAATATGTAATAGCACTGGAATTATCTAATTTACAGACATATGCCACTTTGGAGAGGTTTAGGGACACTTGGAAATGTCCCATGACCACACCTGACACCACTTACTAAAACATCTGCCCATTTCTAGTTGTTAGGTCTATCAATCCCATTTTGGGGTGAGATATTGTTCACATGTTGTGGAAGCTATCTGATGTGTTTCCAGCTCTAGTCATCAATAATTCACTTATAGCTTGTCAATGAAAGTTTACTTTCAAAATAAGAAAACACAAAAACTGTTATTTTGTGTGATCTTGTGCATTCTGAACGATGTAATTCCTATCTATCTTCTGATCATTTCCTCATAATCTCCCAGATGTCTTCTTTCCAAATATACCAAGTTTTTGCATGTCAGAATCATGTAATTACACATGAATAGCAGTTACTTTTGGGTATGTCTATTTAGGAGGAAATCTACATTTAGGAAACACCTTTTCCTGTTAAAAACCTGCTTCTTAAAATAAATGTTCTAATGGGGAGAGAGATAACAAGTGGAAAGATACAGAGATACAGAGAGAGAAAGAAGTAAAGTGACAGAAATAGATAAATAAATAACCATAACATGAGGATGTCATGCTTTAGGTTCAGGCAGGGGAATCTGGAGGTAAAAATAAACTGCAGTTTCTATATTTCTCTCCTCCTCCCTTTCTCCTCCTGTTTTTAGCTCAAGACATTTCTCATTCAGAGAGCAGTGTGTACCAGTCTGCCATAGGAGCACACGTGCAGGCTCCGGCACGTGCACTAACACTCACAGTGCTCAATGATGCAGGCACGACTAGAGAGGGAGGGATGGAGGGACAGAGATGGAGAGGGAGCAGAGACAGAGGAGGGGGAGCAAGGGATGAAGAGAGGGAAAGAGGTGGAGGGAGAAAGAGGAGAGGATGAGAGAAAGGAAGAGAGGTGACTCATTGAAACGACATCACTCAGAGAGAAGCATAAAAGAAGAACAAGATGAATAGAGACAAAGGGATGGAGAGAGTGAGATTGAATTGCTGCAGCTGGTTAATCAAACAGATTAATATTCCTTGGAGGAGAGGAGACACATGGGAATGCAGTTACATTCAGGTGGCACACACTGATGGGCTCCCCAGTGGCGCAGAGGTCTAAGGCACTGCATCTCAGACCCTGGTTAGATTCCAGGCTGTAGCACAATCTGGCCATGATTGGGAGTCCCATAGGGCGGCGCACAATTGGCCCAGCGTCGTCCGGTTTTGGCCGGGGTAGGCTGCCATTGTAAATAAGAATTTGTTCTTAACTGACTTGCTTAGTTAAATAAAGGTTAAATAAATAACACACACACACTAATACTTTATTGAAAGAGGGAGTTGTAATAACGATTGACCCTCTACTCTGCTGCACTTTACTCCCCTCCCCTGCTGTCTCTCTGTTCAGCTCTATGGAGGTATTCATTGTTTCCTTTCCAGGAACCACTACAGCTAACTGTCAATCCCAACTTAACTATACCAAACTTTAAGTTAATAGTCGTGACGGTGTGTGCATGCTTGCTTGTGTGTGTGTGTATGAGAGAGAGAGAGAGAGCGAGAGAGTGAGAGAGAGAGAGACAGAGAAGAGGTGTCTATATTGTTGCTTAAAATGTCTATACTGACCTCTTCTGGTTGATTGGCAGACTGCAGCTTCATTCTCATTGGCCAGAGCTGGTCAGGACCTGGGGAGCAGTCAGTCAGACCACTATCAGTTTCACTATATAGTGCTGTACTCCATGAAGCCTCATTCATACCGCATGTAAGTATGCAATGCAAGAGCATTTGGCTGACATTTAGTGTTGCATACTTTAGCATAGTATTGCGATGCAACCATAGCTGCTGGAAGACCACCTTGGCTACATACAAGGAAAGAGTAGCTCAACCAAGCTACTCACTCTCACAATGAACAATCACTCACAAAGGACAAGGAGGCAGAGGGAACACTTATACACAGACTAATGAGGGAATGAGTACCAGGTGTGTGTGATTGACAAGACAAGACAAATGGAGTGATGATAAATAGAGCGGTAGTGGCTAGTAAGCCGGTGACGACGAACGCCGAAACCTGCCCGAGCAAGGAAGAGGGGCAGCCTCGGCTGAATTCGTGACAGTCCCCCAAAACCCCCCCCAGGAGGACACGGAGCAGGGCGAGTTGGATGGCGACGATGGAAGTCCCTCAACAGAGAGGGATCGAGGATAGCCCTCACCGGGACCCAGCACAGTTCCTCCAGACCATACCCTTCCCACTCCACGAGGTACTGAAGGCCCCCCACCCGGCGCATCGAATCCACTATGGAACGGACAGAGTACGCCGGCGCCCCCTCGATGTCCAAAGGAGGTGGAGGGACCTCCCGCACCTCAGACTCCTGGAGCGGACCAGCCACCATCCGGCCTGAGGAGAGACACATGAAACGAGGGATTAATACGGTAATCAGGGGGGAGTAATAACCTATATGTGACCTCGTTGATTCTCCTCAGGACTGTGAGTGGCCCCACAAACCGCAGGCTCAGCTTCCGGCAGGGAAGGCGGATGCGCAGATTCTGGGTCGAGAGCCATACCCGAGCCCCCGGTATAAAGACAGGGGCCTCACTGCGGTGACGGTCAGCGTTGGCCTTCTGACGACGCACGGCGCGTTGGAGGTGAACCTCCGCGCGCCGAAACCAGTCATCCACCGCAGGAGCTTCGGTCTGGCTCTGGTGCCACGGTGCCAGAACCGGTTGATAACCTGAAACACACTGAAATGGCGTTAGGTTCGTAGAGGAGTGCCGGAGAGAGTTCTGGGCATATTCTGCAGGAACACTGTCCACTCCCCCAGCCGGTCCTGGCAATAGGACCTCAGGAACCTACCCACATCCTGATTTACCCGTTCCACCTACCCATTACTCTCAGGGTGGAACCCAGAGGTCAGGCTGACCGAGACTCCAAGATGTTCCATGAACTCCTTCCAGACTTTTGACGTGAACTGGGGACCTCGGTCAGACACTATATCCTCTGGTACCCCGTAGTGCCGGAAGACGTGTGTAAACAGGGCCTCCGCAGTTTGCAGAGCCGTGGGGAGACCGGGCAGAGGAAGGAGGCGGCAGGCCTTCGAAAAGCGGTCCACAACGACCAGGATGGTGGTGTTCCCTTGAGAAAGAGGCAGATCAGTTAAAAAAAAACTTAAATGAGACCATGGTCTTTGTGGAACTGGTAAAGGTTTTAACTTACCTGCTGGGAGGTGCCTAGGTGCCTTACTCTAGGCGCACACTGAGCAGGAGGAAACATACACCCTCACGTCCTTAGCCAAGGTAGGCCACCAGTACTTCTCGGTCAGGCAGCGCACTCTACGACCGATACCTGGGTGACCAGAGGAGGGTGACGTGTGTGCCCAGTAGATCAGACGATCACAGATAAGTGCAGGCACATACTGCAGCCCAGCTGGACACTGCTGTGGAGATGGATCTGTGCGTAATGCCTGCGCTATATCTGTGTCCATTGCCCATACTACCAGCGCCAAAATGCATAAGTCTGGCAGTATGGGGTTATTGTCTCTGGGCCTCTCCTCTGTATCATACAGCCGGGACAGTGCGTTTGCCTGACACTCTCGCGACCACCCCGTGAGAACCCTCTGCGGCCATGAGAAGTGGGGTTGTGGAGTGCTAGCCACGGAATACCTAACACCACAGGGAAAGCAGGAGACTCAATGATGGAAAAAGGGACCTGCTCACAATGCGTCGCCTGTGTGATCATGGTGACTGGTACTGTGACTTCATTTATCAACCCGGACCCTAATGGTCGACTATCAAGTGCTCTGATGGGGCGTGGAATGGATAGGGGAACTAATTAAATACCCTGGCGGCGTGCAAAAGTTTTATCCATAAAGTTCACAGCTGCGCCTGAATCTACTAGCGCCTTACACTTGGGAACTCTCATGCAATCAGGGAAGTATATGGTATGGTACAGTGCACAGCAGAGGGCTCTGAACAAGTGTGGGTGCTCAATACCTGGGGTGATGCGAGAGTGCCCTGCCGGCCGCCTCCTGACCCAAAAGAGCGCTGACGACAACGTGTGGTGGAATGTCCCTTCGTGCCATCCGATCGGCACTGGCGCTGTCGTCCTCTGCTCTCTTGGTGCGCGGTACCACCCAGCTCCATGAGCTCTGGATCCGCGTTGGTCGGGGCGGGAACGGGCAGACCTCCTCCAGGACGTCCTCTGGTTGCCAGCAGGTTATCCAGACGAATGGCCATGTCCACCAGTTCGGTAAAAGACAAACTGGTGTCATGGCAGGCTAGCTCCCGTCGGACGTCCTCCCGTAGATGGCACTGGAACTGGTTGATTAGGGCCCGCTCGTTCCACCCGGATCCTGCTGCCAAATTCCGGAACTCCAGCGCAAACTCCTGTACTGTCCTCGTCCCCTGCCTCAAGTGGACCAGCTGCTCACCCGCCTCTCGACTCTCAGGTGGGTGATCGAAAACCGCCCGAAATAGGCAGGCGAACTCCCTGTAGTCCTCCAACGCGGCTCCTCCTTCTCTCCAAACCGCGTTGGCCCACTCCAGGGCTTTCCCCGAGAGGCAGGAAATGAGGACGGACACCTGCTCTCGATCTGATGGCGCCGGCCTGACACTGGAGCAGGACAGCTCCAGTTGGAGAAGGAATCCCTGACATAGAGCCAGCGTCCCATCGAACGCCCGTGGTTGAGATATCTGGATCCCTCCGGGTGCTGTGAAGTAGGTGCCTGGATCCGGTTGGCCAGCTGGTCTCGACGGATCGGTTCCTCTTCTCTCCAGGCGTTGGACGACCTGAAGAACCCGATCCATCGCTTCCCCCAAGCTGGCCAGCATCGTGGAATGTTCCTGGACCCTTACCACTATTCCAGGCATGCGCTCCTCTCCTGCTGACTCCATAGAGGTGAGTGATTCTGTGATGAGGTGTGAATAACAGAGTCAGGCACAGGAGGTAAAACACCGAAATCCAGAGTTTATACAATGTACATGAATAAAGCGCAGCAAGCGTCAAAATGAAACTTAGCACAAGGGAAAAATCCACCTTGGCTACATACAAGGAAAGAGTAGCTCAACCGATCTATTCACTCTCACAATGAACAATCACTCACAAAGGACAAGGGGGCAGAGGGAACACTTATACACAGACTAATGAGGGAATGAGTACCAGGTGTGTGTGATTGACAAGACAAGACAAGACAAATGGAGTGATGATAAATGGAGCGGTAGTGGCTAGTAAGCCGGTGACGATGAACGCCAAAACCTGCCCGAGCAAGGAGGAGGGGCAGCCTCAGCTGAATTCGTGACATACACAAATGACAGAAATGAGTGTCTACTCTGACACTGACAAATGCAACCAATAGCCCAGGCCAATGAAAGAGGGGAGACACATAGATTGTACAATATTAGGAGGAAATGTAGATATTAAAGGCTACAGTAGGCTATAGGCTACTAAATAAACTTTCCAGTTCACTCACTCACCCAATGATGGCCGAATCGGATGTGCTCATTCCAATAGCCAAGATTCCAAATGTCAATATAGGCTACTTTGAAAAACAGAGCTGTTGGCTCAATATTGAAGTTGTTGAGAAAATATCTGGTAGCTTCTACATAAATATTAGTCTTATTCTTTCAACAGTAGGCAACATTTGCTTTCCAAAGTAAGTTGTTCCCCCCATTGTATTTAGACATTTGCAAAAGGCCTATTGTAGCTGCTGTTCACTCACAGAAGCAGTGAACAAAAATAGAAAATAGAACCATAGAAATACAATCCATAGAACGGACATTCACATTTAAGTCAGGACTGGTAGCCATAGCAAGTGTACCCATGAGTTTACCAGTCAAATCAAATAAGAGTTTATTGGTCGTGTACACACTTTAGTAGATGTTATAGCGGGTGCAGCAAAACGCTTATGTTGCTAGCTCCTAACAGTGCAGTAAAATGTCAAACAAGTACGAAAATAATCAGAACAAATACAATGAACTACCCAAATATCATATTTTTGTCATTTAGCAGACGCTCTTATCCAGAGCAACTTACAGTTAGTGAGTGCATACATTATTTTTTTACTTTTTCATACTGGCCCCCCGTGGGAATCGAACCTACAACCCTGGCGTTGCAAACGCCATGCTCTACCAGCTGAGCTACTTCCCTGCTGGCCATTCCCTCCCCTACCCTGGGCCAATTGTGCGCCGCCCCATGGGTCTCCCGGTCACGGCCAGCTACGATAGAGCCTGCATTCGAACCAGGATCTCTAGTGGCACAGCTAGCACTGCGATAAAGTGCCTTAGACCACTGCGCCACTCGCCACTTAGTATCAGTAATCCAAATGCAATCTATGTGTGTATACACCGAAAATATATACTAAGAATTATATGTACAGCAGTAGATATACACTGAATGTACAAAACATTAGCAACAACTTCCTACTATTGAGTTACACCCCCTTTAGCACTCAGAACAGCCTCAATTCGTCGGGGCATGGACTCTACAAGGTGTCGAAAGCATTCCACAGGGATGCTGGCCCATGTTGACTCCAATTCTTCCCACAGTTGTGTAAAGTTGGCTAGATGTCCTTTGGATGTCCATTCTTGATACACCAGGGAAACTGTTGAGCGTGAAAACCCCAGCAGCATTGCAGTTCTTGACACACTCAAACAGGTACGCCTGGCACCTACTACCATACCCCATTCAAAGGCACTTAAATATTTTGTCTTGCCCATTCACCCTCTGAATGGCACACATGCACAATCCATGTCTCAATTATCTCAAGACTTAAAGATCCTTCTTTAACCGGTCTCCTCCCCTTCATCTACACTGATCGAAGTGGATTTAACAAGTGACATCGATAAGGGATCATAGCTTTCACCTGGATTCACCTGGAATCATAGCTTTCACCTGGATTCACCTAGTCAGTCCATATTATGGAAGAGCTTGTTTTGTACACTCAGTTTATTAGAGTGAGCTATGTCAAGAATCCCATATATAACTATGCAGTGTGTATAAACAGTGTAACAAAAATGCAATGTACAGTTACAGGTAACTGCTAAAATAAAGGAAATACTGAGCTGGCAGAACCGCAAAAACAGCTTCAATACGCTTTGGCATACAGTGCCTTGCAAAAGTATTCATCCCCCTTGGCGTTTTTTCCTATTTTGTTGCATTACAACCTGTAATTTAAATTGATTTTTATTTGGATTTCATGTAATGGGCATACACAAAATAGTCCAAATTGGTGAAGTGAAATGAAAAAAAAGTATTTGTTTCAAGAAATTATAAAAAATAAATAACGGAAAAGTGGTGCGTGCATATGTATTCACCCCCTTTGCTATGAAGCCCCTAAATAAGATCTGGTGCAACCAATTACCTTCAGAAGTCACATAATTAGTTAAATAAAGTCCATCTGTGTGCAATCTAAGTGTCACATGATCTCAGTATATATACACCTGTTCTGAAAGGCCCCAGAGTCTGCAACACAACTAAGCAAGGGGCACCACCAAGCAAGCGGCACCATGAAGACCAAGGAGCTCTCCAAACAGGTCAGGGACAAAGTTGTGGAGAAGTACAGATCAGAGTTGGGTTATAAAAAAAGATCTGAAACTTTGAACATCCCACGGAGCACCAATAAATCCACTAAATTCCATTAAATTCACCCCGCTCCTCCGCACACTCGCTTCCAGTTGAGGCTCGCATCTACTACAAGACCATGGTGCTTGCCTACGGAGCTGTGAGGGGAACGGCACCTCCTTACCTTCGGGCTCTGATCAGACCCTACACCCAAACGAGGGCACTACGTTCATCCACCTCTGGCCTGCTAGCTCCCCTACCTCTACGAAAGCACAGTTCCCACTCAGCCCAGTCAAAGCTATTTGCTGCTCTGGCACCCCAATGGTGGAAAAAGCTCCCCCACGACGCCAGGACAGCGGAGTCACTGACCACCTTCCGGAGACACTTGAAACCCTACCTCTTTAAGGAATACCTGGAATAGTATAAAGTAATCCTTGGAGTATCTGTCCATAGGACCACTTTAAGCCGTACACTCCACAGAGCTGGGCTTTACGGAGAGTGGCCAGAAAAAAAGCCATTGCTTAAAGAAAAAAAAAGCAAACACGTTTGGTGTTTGCCAAAAGGCAAGTGGGAGACTCCCCAAACATATGGAAGAAGGTACTCTGGTCAGATGAGACTAAAATTGAGCTTTTTGGCCATCAAGGAAAACGCTATGTCTGGCGCAAACCCAACACCTCTCATCACCCCGAGAACACCATCCCCACAGTGAAGCATGGTGGTGGCAGCATCATGCTGTGGGGATGTTTTTCATTGGCAGGGACTGGAAAACTGGTCAGAATTGAAGGAATGATGGATGGCGCTAAATACAGGGAAATTCTTGAGGGAAACCTGTTTCAGTCTTCCAGAGATTTGAGACTGGGACCGAGGTTCACCTTCCAGCAGGACAATGACCCTAAGCATACTTCTAAAGCAACACTCGAGTGGTTTAAGGGGAAACATTGAAATGTCTTGGAATGGCCTAGTCAAAGCCCAGACCTCAATCCAATTGAGAATCTGTGGTATGACTTAAAGATTGCTGTACACCAGCGGAACCCATCCAACTTGAAGGAGCTTTAGCAGTTTTGCCTTGAAGAATGGGCAAAACTCCCAGTGGTTAGATGTGCCAAGCTTATAGAGACATACCCCAAGAGACTTGCAGCTGTAATTGCTGCAAAAGGTGGCTCTACAAAGTATTGACTTTTGGGGGGTGAATAGTTATGCACGCTCCAGTTTTCTTTCTTTTTTTGTCTTATTTCTTGTTTGTTTCACAAGAAAAAATATTTTGCATCTTCAAAGTGGTAGGCATGTTGTGTAAATGAAATGATGGTGGTGGAAAACGCTGTCTCAGGCGTCACTCCAGAATCTCCCATAAGTGTTCAATTTAAATTGAATAAAATTTTGTCACATCCTTCGTAAACAACAGATGTAGACTAACAGTGAAATTCTTACTTACGGGCCCTTCCCAACAATGCAGTGAGAAAAAAAGGAAAACAATAGAAAAACAATAACACAAGGAATAAATACACAATGAGTAACGATAACTTGGCTACATACAGTGAGGGAAAAAAGTATTTGATCCCCTGTTGATTTTGTACATTTGCCCACTGACAAAGAAATTATCAGTCTATAATTTTAATGATAGGTTTATTTGAACAGTGAGATGTCAAAATTTTTATAAATTGATTAGCATTTTAATGAGGGAAATAAGTATTTGACCCCCTCTCAATCAGAAAGATTTCTGGCTCCCAGGTGTCTTTTATACAGGTAACGAGCTGAGATTAGGAGCACACTCTTAAAGGGAGTGCTCCTAATCTCAGCTTGTTACCTGTATAAAAGACACAGGTCCACAAAAGCAATCAATCAATCAGATTCCAAACTCTCCACCATGGCCAAGACCAAAGAGCTCTCCAAGGATGTCAGGGACAAGATTGTAGACCGACACAAGGCTGGAATGGGCTACAAGACCATCGCCAAGCAGCTTGGTGAGAAGGTGACAACAGTTGGTGCGATTATTCGCAAATGGAAGAAACACAAAATAACTGTCAATCTCCCTCGGCCTGGGGCTCCATGCAAGATCTCACCTCGTGGAGTTGCAATGATCATGAGAACAGTGAGGAATCAGCCCAGAACTACACGGGAGGATCTTGTCAATGATCTCAAGGCAGCTGGGACCATAGTCACCAAGAAAACTATTGGTAACACACTACGCCGTGAAGGACTGAAATCCTGCAGCGCCCGCAAGGTCCCCCTGCTCAAGAAAGCACATATACAGGGCCGTCTGAAGTTTGCCAATGAACATCTGAATGATTCAGAGGAGAACTGGGTGAAAGTGTTGTAGTCAGATGAGACCAAAATGGAGCTCTTTGGCATCAACTCAACTCGCCGTGTTTGGAGGAGGAGGAACGCTGCTTATGACCCCAAGAACACCATCCCCACCGTCAAACATGGAGGTGGAAACATTATGCTTTAGGGGTGTTTTTCTGCTAAGGGGACAGGACAACTTCACCGCATCAAAGGGATGACGGACAGGGCCATGTACCGTCAAATCCTTCCCTCAGCCAGGGCATTGAAAATGGGTCGTGGATGGGTATTCCAGCATGACAATGACCCAAAACACACAGCCAAGGCAACAAAGGAGTGGCTCAAGAAGAAGCACATTAAGGTCCTGGAGTGGCCTAGCCAGTCTCCAGACCTTAATCCCATAGAAAATATGTGGAGGGAGCTGAAGGTTCGAGTTGCCAAATGTCAGCCTCGAAACCTTAATGACTTGGAGAAGATCTGCAAAGAGGAGTGGGACAAAATCCCTCCTGAGATGTGTGCAAATCTGGTGGCCAACTACAAGAAACGTCTGACCTCTGTGATTGCCAACAAGGGTTTTGCCACCAAGTACTAAGTCATAATTTGCAGAGGGGTCAAATACTTATTTCCCTCATTAAAATGCAAATCAATTTATAACATTTTTGACATGCGTTTTTCTTGATTTTTTGTTGTTGTTAATCTGTCTCTCACTGTTCAAATAAACCTACCATTAAAATTATAGACTGATCATGTCTTTGTCAGTGGGCAAACGTACAAAATCAGCAGGGGATCAAATACTTTTTTCCCTCACTGTACACAGGGTACCAGTACCGAGTCAATGTGCAGGGGTATGAGGTAATTGAGGTAGATATGTACATATAGGTAGGGATCTCAATTGTGTTAAGATTATATTTCTATGGCGGCAACTCAACAAGCTGTTTGATATTTGGTGAGTGTGCTGCCCAAATTGTGGCTCTCTGGTGTAGTATTTTGAACGATTTTATTGATGTCTGTTCAGACAGGAGTAATAACATTTTGGAAAATGTATTTGAATTTATCAGAAGGTGGTGCTGCAGCACCTCCAGCACCCCTACTTCGCGCGGCTATGGGCGAAACTGTGCAGGGAAGCCATTTTGTATAGCTAATTGCTCAGGTACAGTATAAATAAGGCTTAAATGCCATGATACCCAGGCTCCTCCCTTCAAAGAGAAAGCAGCCAATGAGAAGACAGAGCCAGATGAGTGATTACGCCCCAGTAAGAGAGCAGTGGTAATAACTTTATTGCAAAAATACAGGATCCCTCTTTCCCTCGTTCGCCAAGCAATGATACCCAGTACCAACACACACACACACACACACAAACAAACACATCTCTCTCTCTAAAAACGACTCCTAGCCCTCTTTCATCCTCACATCATCTCTATTTCACACACAGGACATACTTTTATCTCCTCTCTACTTCATCCTTTCTTTCATTCATCGTCGCTCTTTCTTCCTCTCTCTCTTTGCATTGAATTTCCATTGGCTGTTCCAAGCATAGTATACACAGTATGCCTTCTTACTACATAGTGAAGCACTTCAGTACTATGTATGTATATGGCACAAATCGGAAATCACACCCTATTCCCTATGTAGGGCTCTAGCCAAAATTGGTGTGTACTACATAGGGAGTTGGGTGCCATTTGAGATCGAGCCTATGACTTACTACAGAGTTCAACAGCAGCATTTAATCACGTATCTTCTTTACTTAATTTCGTAAATAAAGCATCCGTTCGTGGGCGTGTCCACTTCCTGCCTGTCAGGTCAGAGGTCAAGGGTCAGGAGGGAAGGTTGATTTGCATAGCAGACTCATGCGCTACAGTTGGCTACATTCTCCAACATCCACAACACAAACAGCAACAAAATAAACAAATTAATAAATACATTTTTTTTTAAATCACAATGTTAAAGACAGATCTGTGTCTTTGTCTAAGTGCCAACCTTTGGTTTAAATACAACAATCATGTATCAGTTCTGTCTAGATCTCATTCTGCACTGGGCCATTGGTCTCCAAATAGGGATTAGTTATAATGTATTAAATGTATGTACTTATTATGTATGTACTGTACATACATATTATATGTACATATTATGTCATAACATGTTCAGTAGGTTAAATCATATCGTAACATTTTCAAGACATGTCAGTGTTATTCAGTTAGGGGTAAGTCAGATAAATAAAATGTGTTACTTACTAACCCTGTTATAACTGGAGGATGAGAGACATTTCCATGATAAAAGTATATCATGTCATGGCCTTAAAATATATCTCTAATACATACAGTACATATAAAGTATATTTATAATATAGTGTTTCACCATTCATATCTGAGTAACATCAGGGTCAGAGCTGAACTGAAAGGTCCAGAAGATAAAGAATCTCAGTAACTAAGAACCAATCATGTTAACCTGAGGCCTCAAATAAATTAGATTACATTTACCCTTCATCAAGTACACTTCAGCAAGTACCATTAAGCTAGTACACTTTCCTAAGTACCCTTCAACAAATACCCTTCCCAAATTACAATTTAGTTCCATTACCCTACCTCTATCATAGCTCTCTCTCACGTTACATCAGGTGTGCAAAAAAAATAAAAGGTAGTTTCTCCCGATAGAAATGGGAGAGCAGCGTTAGCCATTACAACGGTCAGTCAGGTGACCTCCAGCTGGACACTTGTGAAGGTCACTCAATTCAGGACCAGGAGTCACCACTAAAGTTATCAATATCTTCATTATTATCATTATTAATATGAACATTCCATAAGGTCTTAATAACATACAGGTTTCATATATCGTTTTTCTGTACATGACTTTAGTTATTATTAGAGTTCAGTCTATACGTAGCTATGTAGGCACGTACGCACTAGTCCTGGGGTTCCTGTGGAAACAACATATCCAGGTGTGCTGTGCTGTCATCAGACAGGAAATGCCCATGAAGAAAAAGGAAGAAGCCGTGGCTTATCAGTAACCCCCTGTGGATCTTTCAGTCACCTAAAGGTTCCAGAGCAACCTCTGATTGAGGCAGATAAAGCAGGGAGATCAGAGGCTAAACCAGGCTAGCTAATCTACTCCCTCCTTTATAGACCCAAAGAGGGGCAGGCTAGCAGGATAACGTTCAGAGTCTGACTATATTAGGAGGCTAACAGGCTAGCAAGTCACAAGCTAGCTAGCTAGAAGAGTAATTAGGTGAGTTTGTTGTTTTGGGTTTCAGAGTAATTCCTGCTAAGGGGGACTGAGAATGACTGCATAGACTGAATAGTTGAAGAAGGGCGGAGGGCGCGAGATGGGGATAGAGGGAGGTTAGTAGACCACTGAGGGACGGACGTGGGGAGAGGTGTGTGTTTGAGGTTGGGGGGTCCTAGACCAACCCCCTATTGTGGCGGTGGGTGAGGTGCAGGGCTGCCTTGGAAGCGGTGTGGAGGGTTAGGACTCCGGATGTCTGCCCTAGGAGCTGCCTGTAGCGGTGTGGAGGGTAAGGACCGCAAAGAGCTGTCCTGGGAGGTGCCTTTAGCGGTGTGGAGTGTTAGGATCCCAGAGAGCTGCCCTGGGAGGTGCCTGTAGCACTGTGGAGGGTTAGGACCCTAGAAGGCTGCCCTGGGATGTGCCTGTAGCAGTGTGGAGGGTTAGGACCCTAGAGGTCCAACCTGGGATGTGCTTGTAGCGGTGTGGAGGGTTAGGACCCCAGAGAGCTGCCCTACGAGTTTCCTGTAATGGTGTGGAGGGTAAGGACCCCATCAAGCTGCCCTGGGAGGTGCCTGTAGCAGTGTGGAGGGTTAGGAGCCCAGAGAGCTGCCCTAGGAGGTTCCTGTAGCGTAGATGCATATGGAGGCAGGTCAGTGGTCTGAAGACCACTGTCTTAAGTGGTCTGAAGTCAGCTTCACCCCCGTCAGACACCAGAAACTCCCCACGCCATTGGGCATCTCCTGCAGGGGGAGGGACAACACAGTGACGGACAGGCCCCAGAGGTGAAGGGTAAGGGGTCATGAAAGGACTGGGTGATGATAATGATGATTATGAAGTGAGTGAGTGAGTGAGTGAGTGAGTGAGTGAGTGAGTGAGTGAGTGAGTGAGTGAGTGAGTGAGTGAGTGAGTGAGTGAGTGAGTGAGTGAGTGAGTGAGTGAGTGAGTGAGTGAGTGAGTGAGTGAAAGAGAACAGTGTGATGATAGTGCAGATGAGATGAGGTAAATGAGGTAAAAACAGAGATGCAGCTCTACAACATGACCACTGGAGTGCAGCAGTGCGTGTGTGTGTGTCAGTTGAGGCTGCTTAGGGGAAGACGCCTCATAATAATGGCTGGAACGGAGCCAATGGAATGGCATCAAACACATGGAAACCATGTTTTTGATACCATTCCACTGATTCCACTCCAGCCATTACCACGAGCCCGTTCTCTCCAATTAAGTTACCACCAACCTCCTGTGGTGTTTGTGTATGATAAACTCACAAAGCTGCGTGCTGCAGTGAGACGATGGCGACGCGGGTTGATGACTGTGCCGCTCAGACTGCGGACAATTGTGCTGTTGCTGTCAGTCCGGTACACACTCCTCTCCATGTTGGTGTTGGGAGTGAGGGAGCGGGCTGGCCCTCTTACCCCACACTGCAGCCTCCCGGCCGGGCTGCCACCTAGACACACGCAGGGTAAAAGCTGGAGGTCAGGGATCATACACACTATATAGACACACATAGCTTCATACACACACTAGACACACAGCTACTGTACATACACACTTCAAACATAAACACACATACACACAACTACAATATCTACAGTACGTACCTCTACTTCCTGCCTGGAGGCTGGCCCGGTAAAGGAAGTCCAGCTCTGATAACTCCGCCTCCTCAGGGTCACAGGTGTCATGCTGCCCAGGGGCAGGCTGGGAGTTGTATTTTCGGTGGGAGAGGTGTGCCTTAATGGGGAGGCAGCAGTCTGGAGGTGTGTCATATGGCGTAACCACGGCATCTGGGCGGTCCAAGCTCCAGGAGGACCAATGACTTGTGATGGTGTTGGAGGCAGAACCTTGATTGGGCCAATCAGAAGAGATGGTGGGGGGAGAGGGGTGGGGCTGACTGCGGGATGAGGGGGGGTTGGGTGTAGGGTCAGACTGTTTGTGTGGGGGCTCAGGGTTTGTATATATGTGTGAGGAGTCAGGGTTTGAATGTGGGGGTGGAGGTTGTGTGTGTTGGGAGTCAGAGTGTGAATATGTGTGTGAGGGGGTAGTGTGTGTGTCTGATATATCCCAGAGTCTGAGAGGTAGAGAGGGAAGAGAGATGGCCAGGTGTCTGCCTAGAGGTCTCACACACACACCCCCAACCTGTAACAACTCTTCCAGCCTCATCCCCTGTCTTTCCTCACCCCTCCTCACCCGCTCCCCCTCCTCAACTTTCCTCAGTCCCTGTCCCCTGACCTCACTCATCCCCCCATCCTCCTCCCTCCTGACCTGTTCTCTCCCCTCCTCAACCTGTGCTGGGGGGTTGTTGCTGGGAGGGGGTTGGAGGGATGAGTGGAAAGGGATAAGGTTGGGGGAGGGTCTATAGGAGAGAGAGGGCTGGCCAGGGCCCAGGGCTGCATCCTGGTAGGCTGGCCGGACCTCTTCCCCCTCCTGATTGGGCGTCAGCAGTACTTGGAGCGGGCCAGGCTGTTCACTGATTGGGCGACAGGAGAAAAGGGGCAGATCAGAGACGCTCAGCAGCCATTCACAATCAGAATAAATAAAGGATTTTTTTTAAACACTTAAAATGAAATATGTTGAAATAAAAGCATCTTATGTCAGGCTCATGACTGTGTAATGTAGGATTTATAAAGCTATAAGACACTTAATCATCAAGACACCAGTCAGCAAGCAAGCACACAAACACACAAACACAATCCACCACCCTCCACATTAACTCTCTACATCTCCGCTGGCTCAGTAATTACCCAGCAGCCTTTGCAGCAGTCACCCATTAATCACAGCTCAACGTTGATCAATAGAAGAGGAGAGGAAGAGAAAAATAAAGAACCAGATAGAGGAGAGGAAAAAAGAATAATAAGGGAATAAAGAATAAATGAGATAGAGGTGTTAAGAACAAGACATAGTAGGAGAGGAAGAGGGGAATAAATAACGAGATGGAAGAGAGGAGTAAAGAATGAGGGGAAAGCACTAGTCTCCTCTCCTCATCTTCCCCTGCTGACTACATATACAGTACACTTCCCATCCAACACAGCATCAGCCCCTCACGAACAGACAGACAGGCAGAAAGGCAGACAGACCTACAGCCCACTCCTAGACAGGTCTGGACCAGATATCTCACCATCAACACAACAAGTACCAGTACAAACCAGTAAAGACCAGCATTGACCAACACAGACAAATACAGACCAGTACAGACCACCTATCTCAGAGCAGAAACACTTTCCACTCCACGACACACAGAGGAGTTAGTTTTTGTTTTGGACAGGCAGAGCTGGGACACACACAGAAGGGTCCTGGGGTGGGTTTTGGGGACACACAGGGGACAGTTATGGTACCTGAGATGCCCCTGTGGACGGGCGCTTCTTGTCTCCTGCTCCAAATCCTGTGTGATTGGTTCCCAAGTGCTCCTCATGCACGCAGCTACAGCCAATCCACTATGAGCATTAGCCTCATGCAAGGGGCTGAGCACAGCTGGGAATGTTAACGAGAGATGGAAAGAGAGAGAGAGAGAGAGAGAGAGAGAGAGAGAGAGAGAGAGAGAGAGAGAGAGAGAGAGAGAGAAGAGATGGAAAGAGAGAGAGAGAGAGAGAGAGAGAGAGAGAGAGAGAGAGAGAGAGAGAGAGAGAGAGAGAGAGAGAGAGAGAGAGAGAGAGAGAGAGAGAGAGAGAGAGAGAGAGAGAGAGAGAGAGAGAGAGAGAGAGAGAGAGAGAGAGAGAGAGAGAGAACAGCAGCGTGATGATAGTGCAAAAGTTGGAAATGGAAATGAGAAAGAGAGTTGGAAATAAATAAAGAGAGGAATAAAATATAAAGAGAGGGGGAAGAGGGATGGAGGAAAGAGAGGCAGAAAAAAGAGAAGCAGAGTAGAGGAGTGGTTATGAGGGGGCCAGCATGCAAACAGCTCCTTTATGCGTGTGTGTCTGTGTGTGTGTGTGTGTGTGTGTGTGTGTGTGTGTGTGCGTGCGTCGGTTAGTCAATGACAGAGAGATGAGGTTTTCAAGAGAGAGAGCAGAGCTGGGGTCGTGAGGTCGAGGGAAGACGCTGGCCTTCAGAACAGATCTAGTATCAGCTTGTGCAGCATTTAACCCTAGTGCTGTCTGAGGTGTTAGTGGGTTAGGAGAAGATGCAGAGACACACAGCAGGAGAGCAACCATCAAATCTGGGGTACGTTCAGAGACGACAAGCAGGTTCCCAATGAGTTGTATCAATGTTGACTTGCACTGTGCAAGAAGTGCAGTGATGTTCCTCTCCTGTTGTTAGATGTGATGTGTTACATGGAACCAGGCTAGGCAGACTGAGGTGGTTATTATTAGCTTAAAGCATTAACATTGGTATGCAACGCTAAAACCATTATATCGCATATAAATAATGCCACCGATTTACCCGCAGGTTATGTGTGTGTGCGTGCATGCGTGCGTGCGGATGTGTGTGTGTGTTGAAGAAGTTGAACGACAGACAACCAGACACACAGGGACACACGCCCCTACTGATTCAATTAATAAATTAACCACCCAGTGATGGTGTGTCAGTGCTGGGCCAAAACAAAAGCCTGCACACACTGTAGATCTCCAAGACCAGGGAGTCGAGAAAACTCTTCTATACACTGTTATAGCATCACACACATACACACACAGTAGGTATCCATAAACACACCCAAAATGAGGCAATACAAAAAGTATCTTCTCTAGCGTCCTGACAAGACAAAAGGACGGGACAGACAGCCACCAAAGGAGGACGTGTAAGGAACAGACAGTCAAGTCATGGTGACACACTTTCCCTCTCACACATACACACCCTCCCGCCCTCACCCTGGTGTTGCAGCTGGTCTAAGTCCATGTATTTAGAGGGTCTGGGGTTGAAGCCCAGGGCAGCTTCTCTCTCTGCCTCTTTCCTCCTCTGCTGCTCCTGCTGCCTCGCTCTCCTCGCCACCTCCTCCTGAAGCTCATCCAGCTCGCTACGGCCAGCGCCTACACACACACCGTATGCAAACACACGCATGCACACACACACACCGTATGCAAACACACACACACACACCGTATGCAAACACACACACACACACACACACACCGTATGCAAACACACGCACAGGAACGTGGGAGAAACAAACTTTTGAGTATAATTACTGTACAAACACACACACACACACACATACACTCTACCACTCTGACACCATTACATATCACACACACATATATACACACACCCAGGTTGTTGTTCCTGCCCCAGCTAGGTGCTGGCAGCTCCTGCAGGATGGCACTGGTGCTCTTAGACTTGGGCACCGAGCGCCACGATGGACCAGACATCAACACACGCTTCTGACCTACCTCCCTGAGAGAGAGAGAGAGAGAGAGAGAGAGAGAGAGAAACTCTGTGAGACTACAACAAGGACAAAACACATTGCGCTGCCATGATGTGTGTGTGTGTGTGTACCTGTCAGGGCTGCTGCTGTTCCTCTCGCTGCTCTCGTAGCCACTCTCCATTCTCTGGATCAGACAAGGCTGAAGCTCCGCCCCTCTCAACAGGGGAGGAGGAGGGGGGCAGTCCGTACCGTTGCCTAGCAACCCAGGCTTCCCTGCCACCCCAGCCACCCCCTCAGTGTCTCCCCCCAAGCCCCCTACACCCCAGGCCACCTCTCCTGCCCCTTGCAGATCAGGCATGTTAGTTGGACAGTGTTGATGGAGCTTTGGAGGTAGACCGGGCCCGGGCAGGGTGCTGTAGCCCAGCGGAGAGCCTCTCTGGCGGGTAAAGATGCTGTCGATGTTCAGGGCCTCCCTCCGTGGCCTCCAGGCCGGCCGATAACATCGACCACCAGAGGAACTGGAGAGTCAAACATATAGCAGGTAACACTGTAAAAGGTTAACTTACTGTAACAAGCAAGGAGAACAAACTTTACCACAACACTTGTTATATAAGCCTTCTACTGTGTAACACTCACATGGACTTGGACTATATGGAAGTACAGTGCCTTCGGAAAGTATTCAGACCCCTTGATTTTTTCCACATTTTGTTACGTTATTCTAAAATTGATTAAACTGTTTTTTCCCTCATCAATCTACATACAATACCCCATAATGACAAAGCAAAAACAGTTTTAGACAAAACTGAAATATCACATTTACATTAGTTTTCAGACCCTTTACTCTGTACTTTGTTGAAGCACCTTTGGCAGCGATTACAGCCTTGAGTCTTCTTGGGTATGACGCTACAAGCTTGGCACACCTGTATTTGGGGAGATACTCCCATTGTTCTCTGCAGATCCTCTCAAGCTCTGTCAGGTTGGATAGGGAGCGTTGCTGCACAGCTATTTTCAGGTCGCTCCAGAGATGTTCGATCAGGTTCAAGTGCGGGCTCTGGCTGAGCCACTCAAGGACATTTAGAGACTTGTCCCGAAGCCACTCCTGCGTTGTCTTGGCTGTGTGCTTATGGTTGTAGTCCTGTTGGAAGGTGAACCTTCGCCCCAATCTGAGGTCCTGAGCTCTCTGGAGCAGGTTTTCATCAAGGATCTCTCTGTACTTTGCTCCGTTCATCTTTGCCTCGATCCTGACTAGTCTCCCAGTCCCTGCCACTGAAAAACATCCCCACAGCATGATGCTGCCACCACCATGCTTCACCGTAGGGATGGTGCCAGGTTTCCTCCAGACGTGACGCTTGGCATTCAGGCTCTAGAGCTCTAGAGCTCTGTCAGAGTGACCATCGGGTTCTTGGTCACCTCCCTGACCAAGGCCCTTCTCCCCCGATTTCTCAGTTTAGCCGGGCGGCCAGATCTAGGAAGGGTCTTGGTGGTTCCAAATTTCTTCCATTTAAGAATGATGGAGGCCACTATGTTCTTGGGGACCTTCAATGGTGCAGAAATTTTTTGGTACCCTTCCCCAGATCTGTGCCTCGACACAATCCTGTCTCAGAGCTCTACGGACAATTCCTTCAACCTCATGGCTTGGGTTTTGCTCTGACATGCACTGTCAACTGTGGGACCTTATATAGACAGGTGTGTGCCTTTCCAAATCATGTACAATCAATTGAATTTACAACAGGTGGACTCCAATCAAGTTGTAAAAACATCTCAAGGATGATCAATGGAAACAGGATGTACCTGAGCTCAATTTCGAGTCTCATAGCAAAGGTTCTGAATACTTATGTAAATAAGGTATTTCAGTGTTTTATTTTTAATACATTTGCAAACATTTCTAAAAACCTATTTTCGCTTTGTCATTATGGAGTATTGTGTGTAGGTTGCTGAGAATTTGTATTTATTTAATCCATTTTAGAATAAAGCTGTAACGTAACAAAATGTGGAAAAAGTCTAGGGGTCTGAATACTTCCCGAAGGCACTGTATGTGTCAGTATAAATGTGTGTTTATGTTCAGTAGCACCCACCTAGACTTGGACTCGCTGCTAGTGCTCTCATCCTCCCAGTGAGGCCCCACGGCCCCTGCCTCAGATCCCAGCACAGACCCCCCTATACCCGAGGAAGAGGAAGAGGACATGGGACGGGAGGAAGAGGAGGAGGAGACGGGATAGGAGGAACAGGTAAAGGAGGCGGCATGGGAGGAAGAGCACGACGACATGGGACGACGAGAGGAGAGGAGGAACACAGCTGTCTCTTTATAGTCCCCCTGCTGCAGGGTCGGGGAGGGTGGACGGGGGGGAGCCTCTGCTACTGAGTCTGATAGATAGATAGAGAGGGTGGTTAGATTGTTTTTGTGTTTACGGTTCTCCAACTCTGATCCTGGAGGACTATAGAGTGTGCAGGCTTTTGTTTTAGCCCAGCACTAACACACCTGATTCAATTGATCAACTAATCATTTGCTGAATCAGATATGTTACTGAAGTGGTATTGTAACATTATGTAATTCACCTGTTGCGTCTGCACTGTGTACAGGAGTGCCGCTGTCATGGTTACCGACCACGGTGGTCTGCGAATCATTGGACAGGTGGCTGCCTGTTGACTGGTGGAGAGAGCGATTTCGAGATGCTCGGTGGCTGGAGCTGTCTGAGGAATCTGTACGGGTATCACTGGATATGGAGGGCTCCCGCCCTGAGAGAGAGAGAAAGAGAGAGAGCGAGAGGGAGGAAGGCAGAGAGAGGGGGAGAGAGACAGACAGAAAAGGAGAAGAGAGAGAGTTTTAGGGTAAGTGTCAAGCTTAAGGAGTTTTGGGGTGAGGGTCAGGGTTAGGGTTTAGAGGTCAGAGGTCAGGGGTTAAAGGTTACCAGAGTCCTCGCTGTCATAGCCAGCCTTGCTGCAGTGCAGGTCCAGCTGGGGGTTAGAGGAGGGGTTGTCTTGCGATACCACCGGCGTCCCTCGGGGGTCAGCATAGAGCAGCAATAGAGGCTGGTAGTGACCCTTTATACACCGCGCCACCACATCCTTCCACTTAGGACCGATCTATCGAGATAACACACACAGACACACACTACTAACTAACATATCTACTGTTGTGCCCTTGAGCAAGGCACTTAACCCCCAAAGATCCAGGGACGATGAATTTCCGTTCTAACCAAGTGGACAATAAAGTATCTATTCACTCTATTCATTAATGATATCCTTTATACAGGTAAATTCTAGATAACACACATATCAACTATCTAACTAACTAATTCACTCAGTCACTGACTCACCTCTTTGACATGAGCGTCGTCGAAGTACATCCACTTGCGTATCTTAGTCTGGAAGAAGAATGTGGAGTAGTGTTTACCATAGTAGCACACCATACCAACCAGGTACAGCTCAGCCTGACGAGCCCTCTCCTCTGTCACACGGTAGAACAACTAGGGGAGAGGGAGAGGAGGAGAGAGAAAGAAAGAAAGAGAGAAAGAGAGAGGTGAGAAATCAGATGTACTAGAGGATAAAATAGAGAAGAATAGGTATGAGGTATGTTGTCTGGGCAATCTAAAGAAATCAAGACCACATTAGCCCACTGAGCTAAAGCCTGCTAAGGTTAATCATCGTGTGTAAGTGTTTGTGTGTGTTTGCGTGTGTGCGTCTCTTACATCCCCCAGGCGTAGACAGGTGCCCAGGCTGTGAATGACGTCCTCAGCCAGGTCCGAGTGGTCTGAATCCCAGACCAGGCCGATGGACACTATCTCTGGAGAGTTCATCAACACACGGCGGATACGCAACACCTCCCCACAGTTACTCTACAGGGTTGGAAGTGAGGCAGAAGAAAACAGAAAATAATAACATTATTCAAAGAGTAGAAGAATGGTTTCAAATGATTATTGTAAGGAATCTGAGGAATCTTATTTGGAATCTGGGAGTAAAAAGAGAGAGAGAGAGAGCGAGAGAAGAGGACTCTATATTGTTGAGAGAGAGACAGAGACAGAGAGAGAGAGAGAGAGAGAGAGAGGGAGGGGGGATAGTTTGCTGAGTAGTGTTTGTCCAGTAGCCTTCTGTTCTGTTGAGTTCAGAACCGTGTGTTCTAGACCCTTCCTCTGACTCACAAACCACCACAGAGCTGGCAGAACACACACACAGAAACGAACACACAAACGCACACACATACACACACACAAACGCACAGACACACAAGCAAACACACACACCAGGGCTGGCAATGCCGGCTCGAAAACAGCCTGAGAACACCCTGGCAACCAGAGAGAGTGCCAGAACACACACACAAAGAAAAACACACACACACACCCTTCATGGGCAGCGGGTTGGACTGGGCTGGCACCGGTACTGACAGGAAGGGATTATGCCAGGATGACCTGGTCCTGAGAAAGGGACACACACACTCTCATAGCAACACACACCACTCATCTGAACAACACACAATAGGACCGGGAGAAGTGCATGGGGCTATGGGATAAACGGTCAGTTAGCCCAAGGGACATAGCATAGGGCCAAAACTATCACAGGCAGTGAAGGGATCCTCTCAGCCTCACAATAACAAGATAATGGTGGTGTGACTAGCAGGGAGACTGGGGACTGGAGAGCTGGTGGGTTGTAGAAGGGGCCAGCTGCCAGGCTCTGCCCGGAGAAGAGGCCCTTTGTGTGGATTCTCTGGCAGAGAGGGGCAGGGTGTGTGGAGCAGCACTGGATCTATTCACAGCCTCACACCAACAGCTCTTTACCATGAGGCAGCAGCACAAAGCTCACACACACACACCTGCATGCAAGCCAGTACAAAGAGCTGTCAATGTGTGTTCATCAATGCGTGAGTGTTTTTGTTTGCATGCATGCACACGTGTGTGTGTGTGTGTGTGTGTGTGTATGTGTGTGTGTGTGTACACTCACCGGGCAGTTGCGTAGGTCTCCCATGTTGCTGGCGTTGCGGAGCAGCTCTCCAAACATGTCGGGCGTGGGCTTCTCTCTGCACTCTAACATCCTCACAGCCTGGTTACTGCAGCAAGGACACAAACATACACACGTGTCCTCAAGAACACACACTGGAATAAACTATACAAACACATACAGGTAACTGTCAAAATAAAGGAAACACCATCAAAGTGTCTTAATAGGGCGTTGGCCCACCATGAGCCACTAGAACAGTTTCAATGCACCTTGGCATACAGTAGATTCTACAAGTGTCTGGAACTCTATTGGAGGGATGCGACACTATTCTTTCACGAGAAATTACATAATTTGGGGTTTTGTTGATGGTGGTGGAAAACGCTGTCTCAGGCGCTGCGCCAGAATCTCCCATAACTGTTCAATTGGGTGGAAATCTGGTGACTGACACCCCCTATGCTCCTTTGAGACCCCTCTTTCAAAGTCACTGAGATCTCTTCTTCGAGCCATGGCAGCCAAAATAATGGGCAACTGGGCATTTTTATACATGACCCTAAGCATGATGGGATGTTAATTGCTTAATTAACTCAGGAACCACACCTGTGTGGAAGCGCCTGCTTTCAATATACTTTGTATCCCTCATTTACTCAAGTGTTTCCATTATTTTGGCAGTTACCTGTATATCATCATGAACAGAACACAGTGTACTATTCACACACATCCTCAAGAACACACACTGCACTATACACACACATCCTCAAGAACACACACTGCACTATACACACACATCCTCAAGAACACACACTGCACTATACACACACATCCTCAAGAACACACACTGCACTATACACACACATCCTCAAGAACACACACTGCACTATTCACACACATCCTCAAGAACACACACTGCACTATACACACACATCCTCAAGAACACACACTGCACTATACACACACATCCTCAAGAACACACACTGCACTATTCACACACATCCTCAAGAACACACACTGTACTATACACACACATCCTCAAGAACACACACTGCACTATACACACACATCCTCAAGAACACACACTGCACTATACACACACATCCTCAAGAACACACACTGC
Organism: Coregonus lavaretus; assembly: GCF_964263955.1. Classification (NCBI taxonomy): domain Eukaryota; kingdom Metazoa; phylum Chordata; class Actinopteri; order Salmoniformes; family Salmonidae; genus Coregonus; species Coregonus lavaretus. The sequence goes on along the minus strand of NC_140012.1, from coordinate 17,657,409 downwards.
ACTATTCACACACATCCTCAAGAACACACACTGTACTATACACACACATCCTCAAGAACACACACTGCACTATACACACACATCCTCAAGAACACACACTGCACTATACACACACATCCTCAAGAACACACACTGCACTATACACACACATCCTCAAGAACACATACTGTACTATACACACACATCCTCAAGAACACACACTGCACTACACACACACATCCTCAAGAACACACACTGTACTATACAAACACTGTACTATACACACACAAGCACACACAAGTGCACGTGCGCACACACACACACATATATATTCACACGCACACACACATACATTCGCACTGATACTAGACAGATACAGTGCCTTGCAAAAGTATTCATCCCCCTTGGCGTTTTTCCTATTTTGTTGCATTACAACCTGTAATTTAAATGGATTTTTATTTGGATTTCATGTAATGTACATACACAAAATAGTCCATATTGGTGAAGTGAAATGAAAAAAAGTATTTGTTTCAAGAAATTATAAAAAATTAATACCGGAAAAGTGGTGCGTGCATATGTATTCACCCCCTTTGCTATGAAGCCCCTAAATAAGATCTGGTGCAACCAATTACCTTCAGAAGTCACATAATTAGTTAAATAAAGTCCATCTGTGTGCAATCTAAGTGTCACATGATCTCAGTATATATACACCTGTTCTGAAAGGCCCCAGAGTCTGCAACACAACTAAGCAAGGGGCACCACCAAGCAAGCGGCACCATGAAGACCAAGGAGCTCTCCAAACAGGTCAGGGACAAAGTTGTGGAGAAGTACAGATCAGGGTTGGGTTATAAACACATTTCCGAAACTTTGAACATCCCACGGAGCACCATTAAATCCATTAATAAAAAATGGAAAGAATATGGCACCACAACAAACCTGCCAAGAGAGGGCCGCCTACCAAAACTCACGGACTAGGCAAGGAGGGCATTAATCAGAGAGGCAACAAAGAGACCAAAGATAACCCTGAAGGAGCTGCAAAGCTCCACAGTGGAGATTGGAGTATCTGTCTATAGGACCACTTTAAGCCGTACACTCCACAGAGCTGGGCTTTACGGAAGAGTGGCCAGAAAGAAACCATTGCTTAAAGATAAAAATAAGCAAACACGTTTGGTGTTCGTCAAAAGGCATGTGGGAGACTCCCCAAACATATGGAAGAAGGTACTCTGGTCAGATGAGACTAAAACTGAGCTTTTTGGCCATCAAGGAAAACGCTATGTCTGGCGAAAACCCAACACCTCTCATCACCCCGAGAACACCATCCCCACAGTGAAGCATGGTGGTGGCAGCGTTATGCTGTGGGGATGTTTTAATCGGCATGGACTGGGAAACTGGTCAGAATTGAAGGAATGATCTATGGCGCTAAATACAGGGAAATTCTTGAGGGAAACCTGTTTCAGTCTTACAGAGATTTGAGACTGGGACCGAGGTTCACCTTCCAGCAGGACAATGACCCTAAGCATACTGCTAAAGCAACACTGAAGTGGTTTAAGGGGAAACATTGAAATGTCTTGGAATGGCCTAGTCAAAGCCCAGACCTCAATCCAATTGAGAATCTGTGGTATGACTTAAAGATTGCTGTCCACCAGCGGAACCCATTCAACTTGAAGGAGCTTTAGCAGTTTTGCCTTGAAGAATGGGCAAAAATCCCAGTGGCTAGATGTGCCAAGCTTATAGAGACACACCCCAAGAGACTTGCAGCTGTAATTGCTGCAAAAGGTGGCTCTACAAAGTATTGACTTTGGGCAGGGTGAAAAGTTATGCACACTCAAGTTTTCTGTTTTTTTGTCTTATTTCTTGTTTGTTTCACAATAACAAATATTTTGCATCTTCAAAGTGGTAGGCATGTTGTGTAAATCAAATTATACAAACCCCCCAAAAATCAATTTTAATTCCAGGCTGTAAGGCAACAAAATCGGAAAAATGCCAAGGGGGGTGAATACTTTCGCAAGCCACTGTATGTCTGTCTTACCAGAGGGACGTGGTAGAGATATAGTGAACCATCTGAATGAAGGGAAGGGGGTCCGACGTGGCTCCACAACTATTACAGACACACTGAAAAAAATACAAATATATATATTATAAAGACATACAGAGACATTCTGTCCTCTTATCCACAAAGGGCCGGTATGGGTGCAGGAACACAACTGATGTGCATCCCCAGTCCTCAGGGGCCTGAGTGTCTGCTGGTCTTCTGTTCCGACACTTTTTGAACCATTTATGTCACTTTTGTAAATAGAATATCCCTATGAATGTGTTATGGAAGTGGTTTAATATATGAATGTCCCACCTGTTCGAACAGCGTCATGGCGAACTTCTGGTGTGGTATACAGTGTTCAGCTGTACAGATGTCCTCTCTGGTCTCGGCGCTGATGTGGAAATGGATACGCATCAGCAGGTTCTCCTGAAACACAAAAACACACACACAGAGTTACACAGATTGTATGTGTGTGTGTTTGTGTGTGTGTGTGTGTGTGTGTGTGTGTGTGTGTGCTCTAGTTAATGTGATTGTGGTAGCAGCATCTATATTTTATAAGACCTGCTGGATGTTCTGACTGAACACATTTACTACCAATCGATCAAATAGTACCTGTCTGACACACACGTATGCAGGCACAAACATACACACAGACACACACAAGGCGTGGAGGCGAGGAGAGGATCTAACTCCGCTGTGTAGGAGAGGGACACTGAAAAATAGCACCTATCCCTTTAGCTCTGTCTCTGTCCCCCCCTCCCCTCCTCCTCCCACTCTCTTCCTCTTCTCCCCTCCTCTGTCCGTTGACTGATCTCTCCATCTCTTATTAGCTTAAAAGCAATTATCTGTATCAATGTTTACACACTAGGATAAACACACACGACTCTTGTATAATCCTATAGAGAGGGACAGTGTGCTTAGCTAAATGGCTAATGCTAGCAGAGCTGGGCTGTGAGTCTTAATAGAGGCAGAATGACACAAAACAGACAGGAGTTAGATGGACAACCCTCCTCCTGCAGGATTTTGTTCCAGCCCTGCTCAAACACACCTTATTTAGCTAATCAAGTAAAATTAGATGTGTTAGGGCTGGAGTGAAAGCATGCACACCCAGTAGCTCTCCATGAGGAGGGTTGGCGTGTGTGTCTGCAGGCGTGCGTATGTGTGTGCAGGCGTGCGTGTGTGTTAGACTTACGAAGCATTCTGCTGCGTCGTCCATGATCCCCAGCTGGAAACGCTGTTCGTCCTGGAAGGTCTTGGCCAGCGCACTCCGCAACACGTCCGACGGTAACACACGCTCACTGCTGAACTGGAATTGGGCAAAGATACTCTATACACACACACACACACACACACTAAAACTGAACAAATTGCAGCTTTAACAGAGGAAAACATCCCATAATACAACTCCGTCCAAGTGGTTGCATCTTGGTTGGACGTCTACCATGGTGTGAGGATAGAGCAGTAGTATTACAACAGTACTACAACTATTACCTGTTCGCTCATTGTTTCACTATAGCCAAACTGGGATGCCCCTTTAAGGCTAGAGAGGTGTGTGTGAATGTGTGTGTGTGTGTGTGTGTGTGTGTGTGTGTGTGTGTGTGTGTGTGTGTGTGTGTGTGTGTGTGTGTGTGTGTGTGTGTGTGTGTGTGTGTGTGTGTGTCACGGTGGCTCTGCTGACTGCAGCAATGCGCCAAGGAGAGTAGAGGGGGACTATACACTACAGAGAGGGAGGGAGGGAAGGAGCGAGAAAGGAAGGAGGGGAGATATAGAGAGGGGGAGGAGGGAGGTGTGTGTGATTGAACTGAGGGGAAAGGGGGAGGAGGGAGGTGTGTGTGATTGAGCTGAGGGGAAAATTCCTAAGCATCACTCTACTACAGCAAGAGAGGACAGGAGCAATCGACACCACTACCACATTCATCTCTCCCTCCCGCGGTCACTCCCCCGCTATCTTCCTCTCTATGGCTGAATTTAGACCCAATTCTGATTTTTTTTCACTAATTGGTATTTTGACCAACCAGATCTGAAAAAGGTCTGTTGTGATTGGTCAAAAGACCAGTTAGTGGAAAAAAGATCAGAGTTGGGCTGCCTGTGTAAACACAGCCTCTCCCTTTCTCTCTCTCTCCTTCTCACTCCCACACTCTCCTACCGGTGCGGACGGAGGGCCAAGGGGTGGTGAACATTGTGTCCCAAGTTAGGGATGATAAAAAACCTGATGTCTAATCAGCAGACAGAATCTGTTCAACTCTAGCTTTTCTATAGCCTCACATATACACCAACCATACTTCTTCACCTACAAGCCAGTGTGCCTGCGTGCAAGTGTGTGTATGTGTGTGTGTGTGTGTATGTGTGTGTGTGTGTGTGTGTGTGTGTGTGTGTGTGTGTGTTCTGCTGTCTCAGCTCTTTCAGTCAGCCAATTAATTACAGAGGCTCAGGAGACACTAACAAATACACCACTATACACACACACACACACACACCCTGCCCGACACACACTTATAGACAAACATAGTACACACCGACAATACTACATTATACTATGCACACACTAACACTGCTACACTACACAATGTACTCAGACTGACACACAACCTAATACATTTCCCTACACACACCATCATTAGAATGCATTGCTATACACACCATACGAAACACACACTGTTATGTGTTCTGATACCCAGCATCAATAATACACCCACAGTATACTGTAGAACACACACACTTATACGCGCTAAATGCTACATAAGAGCTTAGGGACTAAACACACAGTAGATATAACCGACAAATCAAATCAAATGTTATTTGTCACATGCTTCGTAAACAACAGATGTAGACTAACAGTGAAATGCTTACGGGCCCTTCCCAACAACGCAGAGAGAAAAAAAGAGAGGAAAATAATAACATGAGGAATAAATACACGATGAGTAACAATAACTTGGCTATATACACGGGGTACCAATACCGAGTCGATATGCAGAGGTACGAGGTAATTGAGGTAGATATGTACATATAGGTAGGGATAAAGTGACTAGGCAACATGATAGATAATAAACAGTAACAGCAGCGTATGTGATGAGTCAAAAGAGTTAGTTTAATTCCAGGGTCCTTGGATTAGTGATGAGCTTGGAGGGCACTATGGTGTTGAATGCTGAGCTGTAGTTAATGAACAGCATTCTCACGTAGGTGTTCCTTTTGTCCAGATGGGAAAGTGCAGTGTGGAGCGCAATAGAGATTGCGTCATCTGTGGATCTGTTGGGGCGGTATGCGAGTTGGAGTGGGTCCAGGGTGTCTGGGATGATGGTGGTGATGTGAGCCATGACCAGCCTTTCAAATCATTTCATGGCTACAGATGTGAGTGCTACAGGGTGACAGTCATTTAGACTTGGCTTTTATGGGCACAGGGACTATGGTGGTCTGCTTGAAACATGTAGATATTACAGACTGGGTCAGGGAGAGGTTGAAAATGTCAGTTAAGACACTTGCCAGCTGGTCAGCGCATGCTCTGAGCTACATACAGTAGGAGCTACATTAGCAACGGTCATCAAAATTGTTAAAACGTTTTTAAAACAATTCTAAGAAACTAATTTTTTTTATCCATCAGGTATTGAATGAATTATAGCACATAAAACATTTTACTGGCACGGACAAATAATGAATGGAATCTAATGATTTTGGTGGGATTGCAGGTATTACATTTATTGTAAAATGTCCCTGTTTTTTTCTTAGAATGCACTCACATATAAATGTTCTAACGGAATCAGGTATTTCTTTAATTTATTTATTTTAAATAAAAATATATGTATTTGATTAACATAAAGGGGTGGAATAGGGCTGCAATAAAAAAAAAGGTCCTCTGTCTAGGCCTACTGGCACTCACCTGAGCTGTCTAAACTGCCTCATTAATTACTGTTGTTGTCACGTTCTGTTGCATAATTCAACAAGTGTGTCAATAGCAGTATACCCTCGGACTAAAAATCAATACGCTTGGCTCTAGATCACACCTATCTATACATACTATACTGTACATTGTTTGCAAGATCAGACATAATATCCCTATAGTCCACTATAATTCATTTTTGGAAGTTGCTTTCATTTAAGCGTGTCTAATTTGTAAACACTTCAACTGTATCAAATGATTACTTTTTTCAATTCCACCAAAAATGAACACACATCAAAATAATGTTATCTTTCTTCTCTTTCTTGAGATGTAAGTGTCGAGATGATGAGTTAAATCCCAGACGAAGATTTAGCGTTCTTATAGATGCAACGGAAAGACAATGTATTCCATTGAGCCCATTTCAGCCATTACCGGGGTGTGTCTGACAGGTCATTACAAACATTTCCGTGGTTGTAACGTTAACGGGAAAAAATGACAGGCAAAAGCAAGAGTATGAAAGAGTCGCAGGAGTTAAATGAAAGCAATCAATCCAGCGAGATCTAAATGACTGACAAGTGGATTTTGTACCCCTAAAACACAGGAAATATATGGCTGAAAAAGACAGATCCTCAGATGGGCGGGGCAGGCGCGTTGCTAGCTACATAGAGACTTCTACGGCGCTTGTAACGCCAAGGTAGTGGGTTCGATCCCCGGGACCACCCATACACAAAAAACAAAAAAATGTATGCACGCATGACTGTAAGTCGCTTTGGATAAAAGCGTCTGCTAAATGGCATATTATTATTATTATTATTATTACTTCACAGAGCTGTACCTACCTTGAGGGCACAGAAGATGCAAGAGTCTTCCATACACTTGTGAGTGGTCAGCTGCCGGAAACTTCTACGGAAGATATCCAGATGCCACAGAACCTAAGGAGAAAACAAATGCTTTATATATTTACATTTTATATATTGGATATATTTACATTTTTAAGAGGAGGCATGTAACCAAGAGGTCGGACCAGCAACCGAAGGGTTGACAGTTTGAATCCCAGGTCTGTTGGTAAACATTTGGTGGGATGCGAGTCGGGTATTGTGACAGCAAAAAGAGAATCATAAAAAGTCTTCAAATTAAGACATTCAACCTTATTCAAAAAGTGTAGGGGAAAGAAGGAGGAAGGTGACAGTGCATGCTGACGCTAGTGTATGCCCTCCTCCTCCCTCTTCCCTCCTCCATCCCTCCTTCATTTATTTATTTATGATTAATCGGCTTCCAGCTGTGAAACATCACTACAGCGGACAGAGAGAGGACATACTCTACCTCCATCCCTCCCTCTCTCTATTTACCCTCTCCTTCTCTCTCTCCTCCCTCACTCACTCACTGTCTAATTATCTCTGTCTCTCTCTCTCTCTTTCTGTCTATATCTTTCTCTTCCTTTCTTTCTTTTTTTATGTCCCTGTATCTCTCTCTCTCTCCCTCTCACTATCTCATCACCCAATCATTGCTCCCCAGGGACACAGAGTGAGATTTCACTGAGAATGACAGTCTAGCACAGCTATACACTGACCAGGTGAATCCAGGTGAACGCTATGATCCCTTATTGATGTCAATCAGTGTAGATCAAGGGGAGGAGACAGGTTAACAATGATTTTTAAGCCTTGAGACAATTGAGACATGGATTGTGTATGTGTGCCATTCAGAGGGTGAATGGGCAAGACACAATATTTAAGTGTTTTTGAACAGGGTATGGTAGGAGGTGCCAGACGCACCAGTTTGAGTGTCTCAAGAACTGCAATGCTGCTGGGTTTTTCACACTCAACAGTTTCCCGTGTGTATCAAGAATGGTCCACCACCCAAACAACATCCAGCCAACTTGACACAACTGTGGGAAGCATTGGAGTCAACATTGGCCAGCATCCCTGTGGAACGCTTTTGACAACTTGTAGTCCATGCCCCGATGAATTGACACTGTTCTGAGGACAAAAGGGGGTGCAACTCAATATTAGGAAGGTGTTCCTAATGTTTTGTACATATGTACACTACCAGTCAAAAGTTTGGACACACCTACTCATTCAAGGGTTTTTCTTTATTTTTGGCATTCTCTCAACCAGCTTCACCTGGAATGCTTTTCCAACAGTCTTGAAGGAGTTCCCACACATGTTGAGCACTTGTTGGCTGCTTTTCCTTCACTCTGCCGTCCGACTCATCCCAAACCATCTCAATTGGGTTGAGGTCGGGGGATTGTGGAGGCCAGGTCATCTGATGCACCACTCCATCACTCTCCTTCTTGGTCAAATAGCCCTTACACAGCCTGGAGGGGTGTTGGATCATTGTCCTGTTGAAAAACAAATGATAGTCCCACTAAGCCCAAACCAGATGGGATGGCGTATCGCTGCAGAATGCTGTTGTAGCCATGCAGAATTCTAAATTAATCACAGACAGTGTCACCAGCAAAGCACCCCCACACCATAACACCTCGTCCACCATGCTTTACGGTGGGAACTACACATGCGGATATCATCCGTTCACCCACACCGCGTCTCACAAAGACACGGCGGTTGGAACCAAAAATCTCCAATTCAGACTCCAGACCAAAGGACACATTTCCACCAGTGTTTCTTGGCCCAAGCAGGTCTCTTCTTATTATTGGTGTCCTTTAGTAGTGGTTTCTTTGCAGCAATTCGACCATGAAGGCCTGATTCACACAGTCCCCTCTGAACAGTTGATGTTGAGATGTGTCTGTTACTTGAACTCTGTGAAGCATTTCTTTGGGCTGCAATTTCTGAGGCTGGTAACTCTAATGAACTTATCCTCTGCAGCAGAGGTAACTCTGGTTCTTCCATTCCTGTGGTGGTCCTCATGAGAGCCAGTTTCATCATAGCGCTTGATGGTTTCTGTGACTGCACTTGAAGAAACGTTAAAAGTTCTTGAAATGTTCCGTTTTGACTGACCTTCATGTCTTAAAGTAATGATGGACTGTCGTTTCTCTTTGCTTATTTGAGCTGTTCTTGCCATAATATGGATTTGGTCTTTTACCAAACAGGGCTATCTTCTGTATACCCCCCCCCCCCTACCTTGTCACAACACAAGTGATTGGCTCAAATGCATTAAGAAGGAAAGAAATTCCACAAATTAACTTTTAAGAAGGCACACCTGTTAATTGAAATGCATTCCAGGTGACTACCTCATGAAGCTGGTTGAGAGAATGCCAAGAGTGTGCAAAGCTGTCATCAAGGCAAAGGGTGGCTATTTGAAGAATCTCAAATGTAAAAATATATTTTGATTAGTTTAACACTCTTTTGGTTACTACATGATTCCATATGTGTTATTTCATAGTGTTGATGTCTTCACTATTATTCTACAATGTAGAAAATAGTAAAAAATTAAGAAAAACCCTTGAATGAGTAGGTGTGTCCAAACTTTTTACTGGTACTACGTGTGTGTGTGTGTGTGTGTGTGTGTGTGTGTGTGTGTGTGTGTGTGTGTGTGTGTGTGTACCTGCAGGGCACTGTTTAGAAAGCAGCTGTTCTGTCCAGGTTCGTTGCTGAGTCCTTTACTCGGGGCAAAGGAGGCCATAGTCCGCGGGGTCGTGATCAGGCCCTGTAGACCTCCACCGGGACTTCCGCTGCCACCGCCCGACGCAAAGTAGTTCCTCTTCCACGACATCACTTCCTGCTGGGCGCTTCCATCACCACGGAAACACAGGGAGGGGGCGGGGCATGAGATGGAACAACATGTTCTAAGTTACTCCCATTAGAGAGAGAGCGGGATTGAGAGAGAAATAAAGAGAAGAGGTAAAAAGAGGGAGAGAGTGCTGTGGTCTCTTTCAGGTAAGTCTTGACTGGCAGGTGTCTGCAGTCCTTTACTTCTGCCGATATTCTGTCTCCTGATTCTTCTCTTCTCTCACTCTGCCTGCAAGAGACAAACCACACAACACAATCAACACAGAGGTAGCTAGATCTCTAATGAAACACACTCACAGCGTATAGGCCTATTACATCATCGCAACATTTTACCTCCACAAAACTGCACTGAAGTCTCCAAGGAATACCATAATACTCACAATATTGTAGCCTGAAAATGTTCCTGAAAGTTCGAGCATAGCACTGAGTATAGTACTGTATTGTACTGTAGACAGTTTTGTGTCAGACAGTAGAGTAGTGATAAGCTGTCTGTTATGTAAATATTAGGTCAGTTTTATCTGAGCCTTATTTTGGAGCAGTATTACTCAGTGTGTGTGTGTGTGTGAATGTCAGCGCACATGCCTGAATCGTTTGTGTGGGTACTGTCACTGTCACTGTCTGTGTCTGTGCGTTGTTGCTGCCACTGTGTGTGTGTGTGTTTTTGGTTTTACTATCCTTGTGGGGACCAGAAGTCCTCACAAGGATAGTAAAACAAGGAAAATTCGGACAAGTGGGGACATTTTGCCAGTCCCCACAAGGAAAAAATGCTATTTTAGGCTTAGGGGTTAGTTTTACGGTTAGGGTTATAACCAGAGTTAGGGGTTAGGGGTTAGGGGTTAGGGTTAGGTTTAGGTTTAGGGTTAGGTTTAGGGTTAGGGGTTTGGGGTTAAGGTTAAGGGTTAGGTTTAGGGTTACGGGTTAGGGGTTAGGAAAAATAGGATTTTGAAAGGAAATCAATTGTTTGTACCCCACAAGGATAGTAAAACAAACGCGTGTGTGTGTGTTGCGTAACAGACTGGGCAGTAGTGGAGCCGCAGTGCCCTCCCTCCCCTCGTTGCCGTGCTGCCATAGCGACCCCTTGGCGACGGGCCAGAGGGCACAGCGATGCTGCGGTGTACGGGTGGTGGTGTGTGTGTGTGTGTGTGTGTGTGTGTAAGATGGCGTGGGCTGTTTCTATAGCGATGGCTACAGCAGGACACAGTCATGGGCATTAAAAGAGACACAGTGTGTACCCTCTGGACAGTCACTTTGCTGTACTTAGTATACGGTTAATAACAACACTACATCATCGACAGGACATAAACACCTAACCAATGTTTGTCTATGTTGATTGGAGCAAGTAGCATATGACTATGCTACTCTAATTATACTGTATTATTTTAGGTGAGAATGAGAGAGGAACGGGGGGGGGGGGGGGGGGGGGGGGGGGGGTCAAAATAGGGAAATGTAGAGACAAACAGAGGGAGGGGGGAGAGAGAAATCCTCTCTTACATAACCCCTCCCCCCTGGTCACCATGGGAAGCACGGCCTGCTGTAAACAACCCTCCAATCAACAGCCTGCTCACGACGTCCTGATCCCACAGCACTGGGCGGCCTAAAACACACACACACACACACACACAGAGAGAGCGAGAGAGAGAGAGAGAGAAAGAAAAAAAAGAGAGAGAGAGAGAGAGAGAGACAAACTAGAGATGGATTCATACTGGATTTGTGTGACGTTCATGTCCCCATTGACATTTTCCTCAAAAGAACAACAACATCCAGTACTGAACTGATGTGATCTTGTGTGTGTGCGTATGTCTGTGTGTGTGAGTGTGTGTGTGGTAATTTTCTCGGCTAGTTACCATGGAAATAGGCCAAGCTGCAGGCACGTGGGGGAAAAGCCGAACCATGTGCTTTAGCACACTGTAGTCTGCACTGGTCCAATGCACACACACACACACACACACACACACGGCCAGAGCCTGAACCTAGCGGTGATGGTGGTGATGTGTATTGACGGTTGAGAGTTCCTGGCAGCCAGGGTGAGTTAGAGTAGTACTAATATTCAATCAAACTCTAAGACCCTGTGGTTCAACACCATCAACACGCAATGCCCTACTCTACTCCACCCATATCGGTCACTACACCATTGATGTGTTCCAGTTCTCCCCCTCTCCCTCCTCTCACTGTAGTAGTTGATAGAGGCTGGTGACACCACAGCCCAGCACAGTGAAAGACAATCTACTGTCCACACACACAATGGCCTCCCTTATAGCTGGCTGCACCACACACACACACACACACACAACCACCAACAACAACAACAACCAAGACAACAACAACAACCGATGGTCACTCAGGCGGATCACTAGAGTAACACATAACACTAATTAGCTACTGAGAGTCGCATTGTATTGTAAAGTCTTAAAGCCTGTCTCTTTTATATCCCCCTTTCCTGCCCTCCCTCTCTCTCTGGCTCTCCTCCCATACTGCTTTCAGGCCGGGATTCAATCCAATCAGCGCTAGATCCCTGTTACAGCTCCCTTGACATTTAAAGGTAATTTCTGATTGAGCCGACATATGAAGTGTTTAGCGTGAATGCGGTCTCCGCGAACGCGGAACATTGGCTTTAAAAGGTGCATAGTCAAGTGCTAAACATATCAAACAAAATGCACGGAGCCTGATCCAAGTCTAAATGTCTTCCTGTTTAAAATAATAATTTACATTTGTTTACATTTTCTAACATTACCATTACCTTAATTTCTGAGTTTCTCTCAGGAAGAATGTATTCAACCAAAATGTGTCTTATGCATTTAACCCAAACCCTCTGAATCAGAGCGATGCGGGGGACTGTCTTAAGCGAGGTCCACAGCGCCCAGGAGTAGTTTTTGGGGGTTAACTGCCTTGCTCAATAGCAGAACAGCAGCTTTTTCCTCCTTGCCAGCTCAGGGATTCAAACTAGCAACCTTGTAGAATAATAGTGAAGACATCAAAACTATGAAATAACACATATGGAATCATGTAGTAACCAAAAAGTGTTAAACAAATTAAAATATATTTTAAATTTGACATTCTTCAAATAGCCACCCTTTGCCTTGATGACAGCTTTGCACACTCTTGGCATTCTCTCAACCAGCTTCATGAGGTAGTCACTTGGAATGCATTTCAATTAACAGGTGTGCCTTCTTAAAAGTTCATTTGTGGAATTTCTTTCCTTCTTAATGCGTTTGAGCCAATCACTTGTGTTGTTACAAGGTAGGTAGAATATAGCCCTGTTTGGTAAAAGACCAAGCCCATATTATGGCAAGAACAGCTCAAATAAGCTAAGAGAAACAACAGTCCATCATTACTTTAAGACATGAAGGTCAGTCAATACTGAACATTTCAAGAACTTTGAAAGTTTCTTCAAGTGCAGTCTCAAAAACCATCAATCGCCATGATGAAACTGGCTATCTTGAGGACCGCCACAGGAATGGAAGACCCAGAGTTACCTCTGCTGCAGAGGTTAAGTTCATTAGAGTTACCAGCCTCAGAAATTGCAGCCCAAATAAATGCTTCACAGAGTTCAAGTAACAGATACATCTCAACATCAACTGTTCAGAGGAGACTGTGTGAATCAGGCCTTCATGGTCGAATTGCTGCAAAGAAACCACTACTAAAGGACACCAATAAGAAGAAGAGACTTGCTTGGGCCAAGAAACACGAACAATGGACATTAGACAGGTGGAAATGTGTCCTTTGGTCTGGAGTCCAAATGTGAGATTTTTGGTTCCAACCGCTGTGTCTTTGTGAGACGCGGTGTGGGTGAACGGATTATCTCCGCATGTGTAGTTCCCACCGTAAAGCATGGAGGAGGAGGTGTTATGGTGTGGGGGTGTGGGGGTGCTTTGCTGGTGACACTGTCTGTGATTTATTTAGAATTCAAGGCACACTTAACCAGCATGGCTACCACAGCATTCTGCAGCGATACCCCATCCCATCTGGTTTGGGCTTAGTGGGACTGTCATTTGTTTTTCAACAGGACAATGACCCAACACACCTCCAGGCTGTGTAAGGGCAATTTTACCAAGATGGAGAGTGATGGAGTGCTGCATTAGATGACCTGGCCTCCACAATCCCCCGACCTCAACCAAATTGAGATGGTCTGGGTTGAGTTGGACCGCAGAGTGAAGGAAAAGCAGCCAACAAGTGCTCAGCATATGTGGGAACTCCTTCAAGACTGTTGGAAAAGCATTCCAGGTGAAGCTGGTTGAGAGAATGCCAAGAGTTTGCAAAGCTGTCATCAAGGCAAAGGGTGGCTATTTGAAGAATCTCAAATATAAAATATATGTTGATTTGTTTAACACTTTTTTGGTTACTACATGATTCCATATGTGTTATTTCACAGTTTTGATGTCTTCACTATTATTCTACAATGTACAAAATAGTACAAATAAAGAAAAACCCTTGAATGAGTAGGTGTTCTAAAACTTTTGACCAGTAGTGTATATATATATATATATAAAATTAAAAACATAAATAATAATATTATTAATATTACTAACAACAGATTAAACGACTTTTGGCCAAGGGATCCGTGGAATAAGTTTAAAGTGAGTAATACAATACAATACAATTTAATATAAACATCTACAATTCTTAACCCTGGGCAACATGGGCCTGGGAGGCTTACAGGGATATTGGTATACACAGTACTACACCAATTATACATTTTTCAACTCAACACTATTCCCCAAAATGTATTTAAAACTGCAAAGTGTTCTCTCTGCCTTATGGTAAAATGTGTAGAATTGCAGGATATTACACTACATGGCCAAAAGTTAATATGGAGTTGGTCCCCCCATTTGCTGCTATAACAGCCTCCACTCTTCTAGGAAGGCTTTCCACTAGATGTTGGAAAATTACTGCGGGGACTTGCTTTTATTCAGCCACAAGAGCATTACTGAGGTCGGGCATTGATGTTGGGCGATTAGGCCTGGCTCGCAGTCAGCGTTCCAATTCATCCCATGGGGATGAGGTCAGGGCTCTGTGCAGGCCAGTCAAGTTCTTCCACACCGATCTCGACAAACCATTTCTGCATGCACCTCGCTTTGTGCACGGGGGCATTGTCATGCTGAAAAAGCAAAGGGCCTTCCCCAAACTGTTGCCACAAAGTTGGAAGCATAGAATCGTCTTGAATGTCATTGTATGCTGTAGCGTTAAGATTTCCCTTCACTGGAACTAAGGGGCCTGAACCATGAAAAATAGCCCCAGACCATTATTCCTCCTCCACCAAACTTTACAGGCAGGTAGAGTTCTCCTGGCATCTGCCAAACCCAGATGCATCCGTCAGACTGCCAGATGGTGAAGCGTGATTCATCACCCCAGAGAACGCGTTTCCACTGCTCCAGAGTCCAATGGCGGCGAGCTTTACACCACTCCGACGCTTGGCATTGTGCATGGTGATCTTAGACTTGTGTGCGGCTGCTCGGCCATGGAAACCCATTTCATGAAGCTCTCGACAAACAGTTATTGTGCTGACGTTGCTACCAGAGGCAGTTTGGAACTCGGTAGTGAGTGTTGCAACCGAGGACAGGCGATTTTTACGCGTACTTCAGCACTCAACGGTCCCGTTCTGTGAGCTTGTGTGGCCTACCACTTCGCGGCTGAGCCGTTGTTGCTAGTAGATGTTTCCACT